>NC_091996.1:73515057-73801789 GCF_044704955.1 Pristiophorus japonicus | reverse complement strand
TCTTCTCCCCCCCCCACCTCCTCCCCTCCTCACTCTCTCACCCCCCTACCCCACTCCCCCCCCCCCACCCACCCACTCTCTCCCCCGCCCCTCCCACCCTCTCTCTCCCCCTCCCCTCCCCACCCTCTCTCTCCCCCCTCCCCTCCCCACCCTCTCTCTCCCCCCCCCTCCCCACCCTCTCTCCCCCTCCCCTCCCCTCCCCACCCTCTCTCTCCCCCCTCCCCTCCCCACCCTCTCTCTCCCCCCTCCCCTCCCCACCCTCTCTCTCCCCCTCCCCTCCCCACCCTCTCTCTCCCCCCTCCCCTCCCACCCTCTCTCTCCCCCCCCCTCCCACCCTCTCTCTCCCCCCTCCCCTCCCCACCCTCTCTCTCCCCCCCCCTCCCCACCCTCTCTCTCCCCCCCCCCCTCCCCACCCTCTCTCTCCCCCCCCCTCCCCACCCCTCTCTCCCCCCCCCCTCCCACCCTCTCTCTCCCCCCCCCCCTCCCCACCCTCTCTCTCCCCCCCCCCCTCCCCACCCCACCTCTCTCTTCCCCCCCCCCCTCCCCACCCTCTCTCTCCCCCCCCCTCCCCACCCTCTCTCTCTCCCCCCCCCCCTCCCCACCCTCTCTCTCCCCCCCCCTCCCCACCCTCTCTCTCCCCCCCCCTCCCCACCCTCTCTCTCTCCCCCCCCTCCCCACCCTCTCTCTCCCCCCCCCCTCCCCACCCTCTCTCTTCCCCCCCCCCCTCCCCACCCTCTCTCTTCCCCCCCCCCCTCCCCACCCTCTCTCTTCCCCCCCCCCTCCCCACCCTCTCTCTTCCCCCCCCCTCCCCACCCTCTCTCTTCCCCCCCCCCACATTTATTTCCCACTTTTTAAAAAAACATTAGCTGATTTTAAAGAAACATGATTTTAATGTATATGCAAATTTGTTTTCTATTTTTTAAATTTAACCCGATTATTACTTTTAGATTTTTAATTCATTTTATTCACTCTAAACTGTTACATTTATTTCCACTTATGAAAGACATTATTTCACTTGAACCCCTCCATTTATTTTGGCTGTTTGCCGGCCGGCACGGACACGATGGGCTGAATGGCCTCCTCCTGTGCTGTCAATTTCTGTGCTTTTAAAATGAGCAATGTTAGCTACAGGGGTTTTATCTTTTTGAGTTTGATTAATTTATTTCATATTTCTTCATTTTAAATGAAGTTATCTAATTATTGATCCCATCATCCAATGTCATGTCCACCTGTTCTGACTCCCTGGTAATCACTGAGGCAAAGTCATGATTTATTGTTTCTGCCGTCTCTCACTGCCTGCGATATTATCCTCGCCATCTGCTCCGACCCTGACTTTCTCTTTTTTGTTCATGTGCCTGTAAAATATTTTACTATTTTGATTTATGTTTCTTGATAATTTTCTTCTCTTTGCCTTTACAATTGTTTTTTTGACTTTTCTCCTAATCTTCATCTTCTCTCTTGTCACGCTCTTCCCCCGGCCTCCACGCCTCTTTCCTTACCCTCATTTTGACTCGTCCATGATGTCTCATTAATATTCAGCTTGCTCTTGTGTTTTACCGGAATATATTTTTCCCAGACTCTGTTGAACACCATTCTAAATATTTCCCACTGCTGTTCTATATCCTTGTTTGCCAGTATCGTTGCCCATTTTATTCTCAGCCCCGCAAAATCGCCTTTTCTCCAATCTATTACCTCGGTCTTCATCAAACTTGGGCGCCTCCCAATTATTATCTTAAAGCGTATTATATTATTGTCACTATTGCCTAGATGTTCCCCTACTTCTCCTTTTAACTGCTCTGGTTTATGTCCCATGATTCGATTCAATAGAGAATCCTCCCTTGGTCTCCTTACAGACTGGGTTAGAAAGGAGTGGTGTACACACACTGTATGAACTCCATTCCCTTATCCCCTTTATCCACCTCTTCTGTCCAATTAATATCGGAGGAGTTGAAATCCCCCGTGATTACTATTGTGTTTTTTGCTCACGTCCCTCAATTGTCTGCACATTTCTTCCCAATCTCCCTTTTAATCTGTTAAATATACATTTTTATAACCTCTTGGCATTTTAAATTTATCGTAATTACTTAATTTTTATATTTTCGCAACATTTAAATCAATATTTTAAATGTATTTGATGGTTTAAGAGCTTATTGTATATTTAATTTTAAAAATAATGTTTTTAACATAATTTAAATCTATTGTATTTAAATGTAAATATTTAAGATTTAGATTTTAACCTCTGTTTAACAGAATCTGTTTATATTTTAAAATCGATGGTTTTAATCTGTTAAATTTACATTTATTGTCTGGTCGTAGTTTTAACTTTGATTTATCATTATTTTATAATTTTAGTTTGTTTTATGAATTTTTGTTATTTTAACTTTTATTCTAATTACACCTCGATTATGAACTTGCTTTTAGGAACAACCTGATTTTTAAATACTGTATATTTTAATTCATTTTTATGCTTAGATAGATTGTACTTGGACTGAAAGTTGCTTTGGGACGTGTTGAGGTGGTGAAAGACAGTGTGTCAAGGCAAGTTTACAGCCCGTGTCTCCCCTCCAACACCCAGCTCTCCTCTGGGGGCACTGATCAGTGGCGGTTGCATGCTTTGGGTTTCCAGCTCTCCTGGGTTGCCCTGGAATTAAAGATTAATCTGCAGGAGACTGCTGTGATCAACACCAGGGAGAAAAATCATAGGGCAATGATACCTCACAGAAGGAGGCATTTCGGCCCATCGTGCCTGTGCCGGCTCTGTGAAAGAGCGATCCTATTAGTCTCTATCTCCACTGTCCTGCAGAGTTTGCCCCTTCAACTAGTTATCCAATTCCCCACCGCCCTTTCCAATCACAACAACTCGCTGCGTAAAAACATTCTCCTCATTTTCCCCTTCAAGTATTTATCCAATTATTAGTTATAAAAATACATATTTATTTTATTTATCGGATATGGGCGTTGCTGGCAAGGCCCTTAGAGGACAAGACAGGGGAATTAGTAATGGGGAACATAGAGATGGAGATATCTGAACAAATATTTTGTATCAGTCTTTACGGTAGAGGACACTAACAATATCCCAACAGTGGATAGTCAAGGGTCTATGGTGGTGGGGGGGTGGGGGGGTGGGCAGGGAGGAACTTAACACAATCACAATCACTAAGGAGGTAGTACTCAGTAAGATAATAGGACTAAAGGCAGATAAATCCCCTGGACCTGATGGCTTGCATCCTCGGGTCTTAAGAGAAGTAGCGGCAGGGATTGTGGATGCACTGGTTGTAATTTACCAAAATTCCCTGGATTCTGGGGAAGTTCCAGCAGATTGGAAAACTGCAAATGTAACGTCCCTATTTCATAAAGGAGGCAGACAAAAAGCAGGAAACTATAGACCAATTAGCCTAACATCTGTGGTTAGGAAAATGTTGGAGTCCATTATTAAAGAATCAGTAGCAGGACATTTGGAAAAGCGAAATTCGGTCAGGCAGAGTCAGCATGGATTTATGAAGGGGAAGTCATGTTTGAGAAATTTGCTGGAGTTCTTTGAGGATGTAACAAACAGGGTGGATAAGGGGGAACCAGTGGATGTGGTGTATTTGGACTTCCAGAAGGCATTTGACAAGGCGCCACACAAAGGGTTGCTGCACAAGATAAAAGTTCACGGGGTTGGGGGTAATATATTAGCATGGATAGAGGATTGGCTAATTAACAGAAAACAGAGAGTCGGGATAAATGGTTCATTCTCTGGTTGGCAATCATTAACTAGTGGGGTGCCGCAGGGATCAGTGCTGGGACCCCAACTATTTACAATCTATATTAACGACTTGGAAGAAGGGAAGAGTGTAACGTAGCCACATTTGCTGACGATATAAAGATGGGAGGAAAAGCAATGAGTGAGGAGGACACAAAAAATCTGCAAAAGGACATAGTCAGGCTAAGTGAGTGGGCAAAAATTTGGCAGATGGAGTATAATGTTGAGGTCGTGCACTTTGGCAGAAAAAAAATCAAAGAGCATGTTATTATTTAAATGGAGAAAGATTGCAAAGTGCTGCAGTACAGCGGGACCTGGGGGTACTTGTGCATGAAACACAAAAGGATAGTATGCAGATACAAGTGATCAGAAAAGCCAATATTGTCTTGGCCTTTATTGCAAAGGGGATGGAATATAAAAGCAGGGAAGTCTTGCTACAGTTATACAGAATATTGGTGAGGCCACACCTGGAATACTGCGTGCAGTTTTAGTTTCCATATTTACGAAAGGATATACTTGCTTTGGAGGCAGTTCAGAGAATGTTCACTCGGTTGATTCCAGGGATGAGGAGGTTGACTTATGAGGAAAGGTCGAGTAGTTTGTGCCTCTACTCATTGGAATTCAGAAGAATCGAGACATATAAGATTATGAGGAGGCTTGACAGAGTGGATGCAGAGAGGATGTTTCCACTGATAGGGGAGAGTCGAACTAGAGGGCATGATCTTAGAATAAGGGGCCGCCCATTTAAAACAGATGAGGAGAAATTTCTTCTCTGAGGGTTGTAAATCTGTGGAATTTGCTGCCTCAGAGAGCTGTGGAAGCTGGGACATTGAATAAATTTAAGACAGAAATAGACAATTTCTTAATTGAAAGGGGTTATGGGGAGCGGGCGGGGAAGTAGAGCTGAGTCCATGATCAGATCAGCCATGATCTTATTGAATGATGGAGCAGGCTGGAGGAGCCGTATGGCCGACTCCTGCTCCTATTTCTTACGTTCTTATGCTCTTATTGGCCATCCCTAAGGTGGTGGTGAGCCACCGCCTTGAACTGTTGCAGTCCGTGTGGTGAAGGTGCTCCCACAGTGCTGCGGGGGGGGGGGAGATTTGACGGAGGACGGGAGAGGGGATATCAGTGGGGGAGAGGGAGTATCAGTGGGGGATGGGGGGGTTCGGTGGGGAAGGGGTGTTGGGTGGTGGTGGTGGGGGACAGTGATGAATGACGGGCCGGGCCGGTGATGAATGCCGAGGGTGGGGGACGGTGATGAATGGTGGGAGCGGGGGACGGTGATAATTGGCGGGATGGGCCGGGATGGTGATGAATGGCGGGGGTGGGGGACGGTGATGAATGGCGGGCCGGGGGCAGTGATGGATGGCGGGTCTGGCCGGGGACGGTGATGAATGGCGGGTCTGGCCGGGGACGGTGATGAATGGCGGCCTGGCCGGGGACGGTGATGAATGGCGGCCTGGCCGGGGACGGTGATGAATGGCGGCCTGGCCGGGGACGGTGATGAATGGCGGCCTGGCCGGGGACGGTGATGAATGGCGGGTCTGGCCGGGGACGGTGATGAATGGCGGGTCTGGCCGGGATGGTGATGAATGGCGGGCCTGACCGGGGACGGTGATGAATGGCGGGCCTGGCCGGGATGGTGATGAATGGCGGGCCTGGCCGGGATGGTGATGAATGGCGGGCCTGACCGGGGACGGTGATGAATGGCGGGTCTGGCCGGGGACGGTGATGAATGGCGGGTCTGGCCGGGGACGGTGATGAATGGCGGCCTGGCCGGGGACGGTGATGAATGGCGGCCTGGCCGGGGACGGTGATGAATGGCGGGTCTGGCCGGGGACGGTGATGAATGGCGGCCTGGCCGGGGACAGTGATGAATGTCGGGCCTGGCCGGGATGGTGATGAATGGCGGGCCTGGCCGGGATGGTGATGAATGTCGGGCCTGGCCGGGATGGTGATGAATGGCGGGTGGCCAGGACGGTGATGAATGGTGGCCGGGCCGGGATGGTGATGAATGGCGGGACGGGCCGGGATAGTGATGAATGGCGGGTGGCCAGGACGGTGATGAATGTCGGGGGTGGGGGACGGTGATGAATGGCGGGGGTGGGGGACGGTGATGAATGGCGGGGGTGGGGGACGGTGATGAATGGCGGGTGGCCGGGACGGTGATGAATGGCGGGACGGGCCGGGACAGTGATGAATGGCGGGTGGCCGGGATCAGGCCGGTCCTCTGGCGGGAGGGACAGGGCGATTGCCCCGGGTTGATTTGTCCCCTTTGCTCCGGTCGCTCTGTGACCACCCCTCAGACTCCGGCCCCGTGGAAGGATGCACCTGAGTGCCGCCCTGTGGATCAGCCATGGGCGAGTTTACCGCCGGATGGGACTGGGCCCCCAGTCCCGGCTCGATATGTTGCGGAATCTTGTGACTGCGCTGGTGAGGCACGAGAGGATCGAGACCACCCTGGCACGGGCCGATGAGATGAGGTTCTACGCTGAGAAGGTGAGCAGGCCCCTTCACTCACCCTGTTTATCCCGTTCCTTCCCACCCTGCACCCAGGCTGCTGCTCTCTGCTTTCCTCCCAAACAACAACCGGCCTTTGTATAGCGCCCACAACCACCGGCGGTTGTCCAATCGTTTTAAAGCCAATGGAGTGCAGTCACTGTTGTAATGTGGGAAAGGCGGCAGGCAATTTGTGCACAGCAAGCTCCCACTCAAAGCAATGTCATAATGACCCGATAATCTGTTTTAGTGATGTTGATTGAGGGATAAATATTGGTCCCAGGACACCGGGAATAACTCCTCTGCTCATCTTCGAAATAATGCCCTTGGATCTTTTACGTCCACCTGAGGGAACAGACAGGGCCTTGGTTTAACGCCTCATCCAACAGACTGTCCCTCCGACAGTGCGGCGCTCCCTCAGTACTGCCCCTCCGACAGTGCAGCACTCCCTCAGTACTGCCCCTCCGACAGTGCGGCGCTCCCTCAGTACTGCCCCTCCGACAGTGCGGCGCTCCCTCAGTACTGCCCCTCCGACAGTGCAGCACTCCCTCCGTACTGCCCCTCCGACAGTGCAGCACTCCCTCAGTACTGCTCCTCCGACAGTGCAGCACTCCCTCAGTACTTCCCCTCCGACAGTGCAGCGCTCCCTCAGTACTGCCCCTCCGACAGGGCGGCACTCCCTCAGTGCTGCCCCTCTGACAGTGCAGCGCTCCCTCAGTACTGCCCCTCCGACAGTGAGGCGCTCCCTCAGTACTGCCCCTCCGACAGTGAGGCGTTCCCTCAGTACTGCCCCTCCGACAGTGAGGCGCTCCCTCAGTACTGCCCCTCGACAGTGAGGCGCTCCCTCAGTACTGCACTGGGAGTGTTGGCCTGGATTATGTGCCGAAGTTCGTGGCGTGAGACTCAAACCTTCTGACTCCGAGGTGCCGTGAGATACTGGGACTGGTTGCACTGGGGCAGAGCAGGCTAAGGGGAGATTTAATCAGGGCTTTGTTGGAGTGAATAGGCACAATACATTTCCTGTGCTCGGGGAGTCAGTTTTGTGAGGCCATCAATTTCTGAGAGGGATAGGTAGACCTTTCTGTACACAGGTGTTGAAGCACAGAATTCTCTCAGAATCTTACAGCGCAGAAGGAGGCCATTCGGCCCATCGTGCCTGTACCAGCTCTTTGAAGATCCACCCAATTAGTCCCACTCCCCCCGACAAATATTTCTTTTTCAAGTATTGATCCAATTCCCTTTTGAAAGTTACTATTGTATCTGCTCCCACTGCCCTTTTAGACAGTGCGTTCCCAATCACAACAACTCGCTGCGTAAACACATTCTCCTCATCTCCCCCTGGCTCTTTTGCCGATCACCTTAAGTCTGTGACCTCTGGTTACCGACCCTCCTGCCACAGTTACTCCTTATTTACTCCTCAAAACCGTTTATCATTTTGAATGCTGCTCTTTACTACAATGGTCCCGGGCGATGAGGGCCTTCAGTGACGTGGAGAGTTTGGAGAAGCTGGGGCTGATCTCCTTTGAGCAGAGAAGGTTACGGTGAAGGTTTGACAGAGGTGTTCAAAGTCTTAAATGGTTCTGAGAGTAAATGAGGAGAAAGTGTTTCGAATGGCAGAAAGGTCGGTGCAAGCAGGTTCAAAAGGAAATTGGATAAATACTTGAAAAGGAGACGTTTTCAGGGCTGAGGGGAAGGAGCAGGAGAGTTGGCGCACAGAACCAGCACAGGAATGATGGGCCGAATGGCCTGCTTCCATGCTGCATCATTCTGTGATTCTACTACATCTCCCCTTCCCCTTTTCTGCTCCAGAACAATTCCAGCTTCTCCAATCTGCCACCTGAGTGAAGCCATGGGGAGGTGGGTGAGGCATCTGTGAAAGGGGGGTATGGAGAGAGCGGGGCAATGGCATCGGTTTGGGGATTGCTTGCCTACAGAACGAGGGAAGAGCCCTGGGTTTGACTGAGCTGCCTTTCTTTCCAGCTTGTGGACTATGCCAAGCGAGGGAACACGAACCAGAAAGCCATGAAGATGGCCGACTTCTGGCTGACGGTCAGTATCTGGGGGGGGGCGGGGGTGCTGGGGGGGGGTGGGATCTGCGGGGTCAGTCTCTGTCGCCAGTGTCACTCCGCCATGCCCGTGATGTCGCCGCGCTGGACATCGCAAAGTGTCCTGGCGACGCTGCAGTTTGACGGGGCCCTCCCCGGGCGATGGGAGACGGGAACGTCGACCGGGCTTCCTGATCCCCAGTGACGTTCTTCCTCCTCCCCTCGGGTCCTTTCCATCCCCACCTCCCGACACGGTTTGAGGGGCTGCACCGGGTGCGATGGCCCACGTGGTGGAACAGCCTGCTGGATGAAATGGGCACCTTGGTGTCAGATTTACAAACGTCCTTTTGGCTCTCTTCCCACTCCAGTCTGGAATACCTGCTTGTGAGTGGTTTTGCACAGAGCACACTCCCGGACGCCTCCACCAGTCCTGTAACCCTGGGCTCCAGGCTCCTGACCAATCGGGCGGCTACACGCACAGCGGCAAACTTGAATCCACCGCACAAGTTGATCCAACTCGCCCCAAGTCAGCCTTTGAGTGAAGAATGAAAGAATATTGCATTTCTCTGGTGCCTTTCACAACCTCTGGATGCCCCACACAACCTTGCAGCCAATGAAGTACTTTTTTTTGAAGTGTTGTCACTGTTGCGTCCCTCAGTACTGCCCCTCCGACAGTGCGGCGCTCCCTCAGTACTGCCCCTCCGACAGTGCGGCGCTCCCTCAGTACTGCCCCTCCGACAGTGCGGCGCTCCCTCAGTACTGCCCCTCCGACAGTGCGGCGCTCTCTCAGTACTACCCCTCCGACAGTGCGGCGCTCCCTCAGTACTGCCCTCCGACAGTGCGGCTCTCCCTCAGTACTGCCCCTCCGACAGTGCGGCGCTCCCTCAGTACTGCCCCTCCGACAGTGCGGCGCTCCCTCAGTACTGCCCCTCCGACAGTGCGGCGCTCCCTCAGTACTGCCCCTCCCACAGTGCGGCGCTCCCTCAGTACTGCTCCTCCGACAGTGCGGCGCTCCCTCAGTACTGCCCCTCCGACAGTGCGGCGCTCCCTCAGTACTGCCCCTCCGACAGTGCGGCGCTCCCTCAGTACTGCTCCTCCGACAGTGCGGCGCTCCCTCAGTACTGCCCCTCTGACAGTGCGGGACTCCCTCAGTACTGCCCCTCTGACAGTGCGGGACTCCCTCAGTACTGCCCCTCTGACAGTGCGGGACTCCCTCAGTACTGCCCCTCTGACAGTGCGGCGCTCCCTCAGTACTGCCCCTCTGACAGTGCGGGACTCCCTCAGTACTGCCCCTCTGACAGTGCGGGACTCCCTCAGTACTGCCCCTCTGACAGTGCGGGACTCCCTCAGTACTGCCCCTCTGACAGTGCGGGACTCCCTCAGTACTGCCCCTCTGACAGTGCGGGACTCCCTCAGTACTGCCCCTCTGACAGTGCGGGACTCCCTCAGTACTGCCCCTCTGACAGTGCGGGACTCCCTCAGTACTGCCCCTCTGACAGTGCGGGACTCCCTCAGTACTGCCCCTCTGACAGTGCGGGACTCCCTCAGTACTGCCCTTCTGACAGTGCGGGACTCCCCCAGCTCTGGCACTGGGAGTGTTGGCCTGGATTATGGGCTCAAGTCTCTGCCGTGGTGTTCGAATCGCCAATCTGTCTCTGAGGCGAGAGAGAAGGGAGAGCTCTAATTGGGCCCGGTTGTGGTGGAGAGGGCAGAGTGGAATATTTCTGGCAATAAACCTCTCTTGTTTCTGTCAGGAGAAAGATCTGATCCCGAAGCTCTTCGAAGTGCTTGCTCCGCGGTTCCAGACCCACCGGGGGAGTTGCGTGCGGATGATGCAGATTCCCACCCGGGAGAACTTGGACCGAGCCAAGATGGCGGTCATCGAGTACCGGCACAACCCGCTGCCGCCCCTCCTCGCGCGGCGGCACGGGGCCAACGAGAAGAGCCTGCTCAACCAGCTGCTGAAGGGCTACAGGGAGGAGGGGGCCTTGGGCTCAGGCCAGTCCCAGGCTTCAAATGCGGCCTAGCTGGGGGCTCGATCGGCAGGAAACGATGTGTGATCGATCACCCTCCCTTCCCAGTCCCGGGGGAATTACCTTCCGCTTTTAGCCCGCGTGGGAACAAATCTGGAGGCAGGTTCCCGGAGTGGCTCTGAACAGACAGCCTCCGGGGAATCGCTGACAGTCTCGGGCCCGAGCCAGCACAGCACCAGACTCCTGGTCGTTGAAATCACAGCGCTGTATCGCTCCTGTAAGCTGTGCGGAATATTAAACCGGCAACGTGCGATTCTCCAACAGCTCGTGGGATCTGTGTTTCAACTGTGCGGTCTGATCATAAACAGATGATAAACCTCTGAGCAACGGCAGGGCAGGGCTGCTCATAACTGAGCGGGCGCGCTTTCTGCAAGTGTGTCTGTGCCGCCCTGTAATTGTCACTCTCTCACTCCTGGCACGCTCTCTCGCCCTCAATCACACTCACATTTATTATAATTAGCAGCACATGCGTTCAAACCTTGCCCTGGATTGGCTAATTCCAGACAAACCCCTCCCCAAACACCATGTCCTGCTCAGTGACACGCCGCTGTCAGTGTTTGCTGATATCTGGGAACTGCGGCATTGAGCTGGGCTTGTTCCTGCCCCTCGGTGTCGTATGGACCGTCCTACCCACCCATCCTATCGTTACACCCAGTGAGGGGTAAATCTGCACCGTTACACCCCTCGCCCCCTCGTTACACCCAGGGATGGGTAAATCTGCACCGTTACACCCCTCGCCCCCTTGTTACACCCAGGGATGAGTAAATCTGCACCGTTACACCCCTCGCCCCCTCATTACACCCAATGAGGGTTAAATCTGCACCGTTACACCCCTCGCCCCCTCGTTACACCCAGGGACGGGTAAATCTGCACCGTTACACCCCTCGCCCCCTCGTTACACCCAGGGACGGGTAAATCTGCACCGTTACACCCCTCGCCCCCTCGTTACACCCAGGGAGGGGTAAATCTGCACCGTTACACCCCACTATTTCTTGCAGCTCACTGCATTGTTGGGGGCTAAAGATACCGAGAGATGTCATCGACTAGTACAGCAAGGCAGGCCCCTCCCATCGAGTGTGCTAATGATCCCTCTAATGTTTCTTTGTACTGAGCGGGCCACAAACTGCAGCCAGCGCGACCTTTTTGACAGCATCTGTCCCTGGCCAACTTTTGCAAAAACAACTTTTACAACAGTAGCAACCACTTAAAAACATATATACAGTAATATAGCGCCTTTCACAATCACCGGACATCCCAAAGCGCTTGACAGCCAATGAAGTACTTTTGAAGTGTAGTCACTGTTGTAATGTGGGAAA
Source organism: Pristiophorus japonicus (assembly GCF_044704955.1). Classification (NCBI taxonomy): domain Eukaryota; kingdom Metazoa; phylum Chordata; class Chondrichthyes; family Pristiophoridae; genus Pristiophorus; species Pristiophorus japonicus. The sequence goes on along the minus strand of NC_091996.1, from coordinate 73,790,148 downwards.
CGCGGGAGCCCATTTGCACACAGCAAGCAGCAATGTGATCATGATGATCTTTTTTTTTTAAAGAGATGTTTGTTTAGGGATAAATATTGGCCAAGGCACCGGGGAGAACGCCCCTGCTCTTCTTCGAAATAGTGCCATGGGATCTTTTACATCCACCTGAGAGAGCAGACGTCTCCCAGTTTAACGTCTCATCAGGAAGACAGCACCTCCGACAGTGCAGCACTCCCTCGTCCTTGTGACTCAGGCGAGGGTGCTGCCCAGTGATGACACATTGCCATCCCACCGTCTCAAACCATGAGACTATCATACCAACTCTTCAGAACCATGAAATCAGTTTCAAAATTTCCTAGATTGTCGAGAAAAAGTATTTGAGAAATTAATGGGACTAAAAGCCGACAAGTCCCCTGGACCTGATGACCTACATTCTAGGTCTTAAAAGAAGTGGCTGCAAAGATAGTGGATGCATTGGTTGTGATCTTCCAAAATTCCCTTCGATTCAAGAACGATCCCAGCAGATTGGAAGGTAGCAAATGTAAACGCTATTCAAGAAAGGAGGGAGAGAGAAAACAGGGAACTACAGACCAGTTAGCCTAATATCAGTTGTCGGGAATATGCTGGAATTCATTAAGGCTGTGGTAACAGGGAATTTAGAAAATCCGAATATGACTACACAGAGTCAACATGGTTTTATGAAAGGAAAATTGAGTTTGTTGGGGGAAGACCCCAAGGTAGAAATAAATCTACTCCGAGACTACGTTAGAGAGTTTGAAAACACACACAGTTTATTAATACAAGGTACCAGGGGAGCTGTAAAGGCTACAACTCAACTTGGGTTTACAAAAAATGAGTATTTAAAGCTGTACTTAAAGGTCACACGTCATTGCTTCTACATCTGTCATTGCAAAAAGAGTCGACACAACAGAATGTTTTTTGTCTTCGGCCAGTGTCTGGTGTTATTGGTTTCCATCTTGCTCATCGTCTTGTGACCTTTTCGCAATTGCTTATCTCATTCTGTCATAGTACATTAATACAAGCACAGCAATTTTGCACTAATGCGATTAACCCTTCAATCCCTCATTTGGCTGAAATTTTTCATATACATAATTCTAGGCCAACGTATACCCGGTCTTCATGCAGAAATTGGTGACGTGATGTGCCAGTTTCTGAGCCCCGGGGTCTCCACTCTGGGGTCCAGGTTCCCATCTCCTGTTGCACCTCTTTCTGCTGCTTGTAAAACCTCATCATATAGGTGTTTTGGGCGTGTGTACGCCATCTTCTGAGACACCGCTAGGTTCTCGTAGTTTGAGGGTGGTTGGGTTACAGGTCTGCTCAATAGTAAAGATGACAGTGCGTTGCTTATACAACATTTAAGTAACATACATAGGCAATAAGCATTGTTACCACCACCACAAAAGGTAACCAGACCTTGGATTAGTGACTTTCCCATAGATCCTAACTACCCTGAGAACCAGTCCCGGTTTTGCAGAGCTACTGTGCGGAGGGCTACCATCTCTGCATTAACCTTAACTAGGGCTTCAGCTGTATCATTGGCCACCAGTTCCAGGACGGAAGCCTTGTTAATGGATTCCCTTGCCAATTTACCCGCTCCATACCAGGGAAACGCAATGGCCCAGAATCTTTCAGTCTCCGTGAAGGCTCGTCTGGCTCTCCGGTGAAGGTCCTTCAGAGAACCCAGGTGATACAAGTAGGGTACGATATAAGCCAGATAACAAGAACCTGTCCATTCTCGGGGCAACCAGGGGTAGGTCTTGTGACTGCACACAAAATGAGTCCCGTTGTAGGGCGTATACTTATTTATCACTGGGGGGTCCCATTGGACCGAAAAGTCACCGTTTCCGTTTAATGACGGGAGTGTCACCCTACCCCCTTTGGCAGGTAAGGTAAGGCTATATGTGCAGTTACTGTATCCCACAATAGGATCTTCCGGTCGTCCCTGCCTTGTGAGACATAGCCCCCCTTCCTGTCCCTTCTTACACCTTGTTCTCAGGAACGGTGGTAGATAGGAATCGTTATAGGTTGATCGTCTCCACCCACTACACTGTTCTGGATTATACCCGTGACTTAAGTTTTATTACGGTGCTGCTGCCTGCCTCTATGGCATAAGAGCCAACGCGTGTGGATCCTGTTCTAACTCCAAACATCCAGCTGGCCATCTCATCATCACTAAATGGGATTTATTGTAGGGGGGTTCTTTCCTCCGAGTGTGTGGGGACATGTGCACAGACCCAACAGCTGGCAACATTGGCTTTCTTGGCATAGGTGTATGACATGTACAAAAAGGTGTTCACATACAACTCTCTCTTGGTCCGTGGGGGTACTCTGGCCTGAGTCCTCCTAGGCTACATATTACAAATACACAAAAAAGCAAACTGCACGTAATATCTCACAATACATTCATCTTGGATCGTCTTTATTTCTTCCGGCGTTTTCTGCTGATGCGTCCGCCTTCAGTTTCCTCGAATGTGTCTGAAGGCAGGGTTACTTGTTTTGTTCGCTTGTGCTGGGGTCGTTGGATTCATATTCTTTGAGCTGAGACCAATGTTTCCATCGGCCAACCCCACCCATATCTATGCAGGTGCACGTATCTCTGCTAATTAGGACTTCAAATGGGCCAGACCAACGGGGAGCAAACCCCGTTCATCCTGGCAGACATTTTACCATTACCTTCGTGCCTACCTGCGGGACCTCTCCCTGGTCCTCCAATTCCTTCTGTTCGTCCCTGCCTGCTTGCCGATCCCTCACTTCCTTCCTCAATTCCTTAAGTTGCTTGCTCAGTTCCAAGACGTACTTTGTAATCCGATCCCTCCGGGGTCCTACGTCGGATCCCCCAGTTATGATTCCTTCCGGCAGGCGCATCGCCTCGTGGAGTTAATCCCGTCACTCGGTTAGGAATTGCCCTTTGTCTCATCAAGATTGTGGGTAGTAAATCCGCCCAAGCTTGTCCTGTCTCTTGGATGGCCTTTGCTCGGGCTGTTTTAAGTGTCCTGTTCATCCGTTCTACCATCCCTGAGCTTTGCGGGTGGTAGGGGATATGAAACTTCTGTCTAATACCCAATGCCACACACAACTCCTTCATTATTTGTCTGGTAAAATGGGTTCCCTGGTCGGAATCGATTTGGATAGGGACGCCCCAACGTGGGATTACTTCCTCTGCCAATATTCGGGCCACCGTGATTGCGGTGCAGTTTCGCGTGGCGAACGCTTCTACCCACCGCGTAAACTGATCTATTATTACTAGACAGTATTTCTTGCCCCTTGAAGATGGTAAAGGTCCCGTGAAGTCTATCTGTATACATTCCCATGGCCCCCTTGCTCGTGGTTGGTGAGCCATTCTAACCTTAACGGCCTTTCCTGGGTTGTGCTGGATACATGTGACACATTGCTGACAGTACTTAGCTACGTCCCGTCCCATTCCTGGCCACCACCAGTCCCCAGTTATATTTGTTATCATGACGTTCCGTCCGACATGACTGATGCTGTGGTGTAGTTCCATGAGCATTTGTCTAATACAAGCCGGGGCCATCACCTTCCCATCTTTCCTCCATACGAAGTCATCACCCTGGCTCCCTCCTTTTGTGCCCCAATCTTTCTTTTCTTCATCACTTACATCGGCATGTAATCTCACAATGTCTATATCTTCCCTGGTAATGATACTACATACAACTTCTTCCTATACTTCTAAGGATATACCTGCTTCCGTTGGACATTGTTTACTACTTTCTGATGAGTCTTAACCTTGATCACTGCTGCCTCTGCGGGTTTACTGGCGGCGTCTAATGGTAGTCTGATTCTGCCCTCATGTTTGATAGCCTCCCCGCCCGACGTGACGAACCCTCTCCTGGCCCAGGCAGTCATGTAGTCATGGACTATCCCGAAGGCATAGCGGCTATCCGTATATATATTTGCCCGCCGGCCTTTGGCCAGTTGGAGGGCTTCAGTCAGGGCAGTGAGTTCAGCTACTTGGGCCGACAGTCCTCCGTCTAACCTTCCCTTTCGGACAGTGTTTAGCGCTTCATCTACCACCGCCCATCCCGTATACGGGGTCCCCTGAATATAGTTCTGGGACCCATCCACGTATAGGATCAACTCGGGGTTTTCAAGGGGAATCTCACTTATGTGTCCCGGTGAGTCCTCCCATTCCTGTGCCTGGCACTCATAAGGCTCACCCACGGATAAGAGGCCCTCTTCCAGGTTCTCCCCCATGTCTCGTACAATTATTACGGACCCATCTAAGGGAAGTAATACTGCTTCCCATTTGGCCCGGCGGAAGTTGGACACAGCGCAATTTCCCGGTGTTGAGCATTTCCACCAAGGTATGCAGTATAACCTCCCCTGTCATTACTACTGGCTCACTAACTTTCACCGCCCACATTGCGCAGTCCAAGGCTGCTACACATCTTGACAGACCTCCTGCCATGGGCGACTGTTGGGTGGAATAGTACGCTACTGGGCGGGCTCGGTCTCCATGCATTTGAGTAAAACCCGCCCTCGTTTTCACAATGAATGTGAAATGGTGCGTTCATATTTGGCAGTCCTAGGCCTGGTGCCGACATCAGGGCTTCCTTTATTTGGCTGTATGCTGTTTCTTGTTCCGGGCCCCACTCCACACTTTCGAGAGCTGGTTTTCCTCCCTTAACTATTCTCTGTATTGGTTCCGCAATTGCCACGAAGTTGGCTATAAAGTTCCTACAGTAGTTAAAGAGTCCTAATACCTTATGCACTCCTCGGACCGTTTTCGGTCCGGGCATAATGCGAATTGCTTCCTTTCTGTCATGGGGCATTGTTTTTGTCCCCTGCGACAGTTGGTGTCCCAAGTACTGTACCTCCTTCAATCCGATCTGAGCTTCCTTGGGGTTTACCTTAAATCCCGCTTTCTTTAAGGCTTCTAGGGTTTCTATTATAGCCCCCATATGTCCTCTCTCATCCTCTGAGGCAATCAACAGATTGTCCACATATCGGAGGATGGTGCTTCGGTAGGGGGCTAAATCTATGATCTCCAAGGCTTGACTCATAGTTCGGTGACATATGGCCGGGCTGTTGTGAAAACCTGAGGCACTCGTGTCCAAGTGTACTGCCTATCCCCGACCATGAATGCGAATTTATCTTGGGACTCCTGGGCTAATGGTATGGACCAAAATCCATTTGCTATATCTAAGACTGTGAATATTTTATGTTTTGGTTTCAGTCCATTAAATATGGTTGCTGGGCTTGCTACGATGGGGTGCTGGTGGGGAGTTACATTATTTAACACCATATAGTCTATGGTCAATCGGTATGACCCATCTGGTTTCTTTACGGACCAGGTTGGCAAGTTCATAGTGCTTTCGGCTTCCCGAAGGACACCGCTCCGCAAGAGGTCCTGCACTATTTGTTTTACGGCCTCACGGGCTTCAGGTTTGTCATGTATGTAACCACAATGTAACACCACTGTATTACTGTATACACTCAACCTAGATGTACACCTTGACCACAAGGGGTGAGCTTGTGGGAGACACTCCTTACCTGATCACACATGAATAAAAAGGGAGGTCCCACGCAGGGTTATCGTCTTTGGAGTCCTGTGAATAAAGAGTTAAGGTCAGAGTGACCTTGTCCCGAGAATGTGCCTCGTGTGGTTTCATACTGTAGAGTAAGGACTTTACATTGGCGACGAGAAACAGGAATTCACGACCCACGAGAATGGCCTCCGGTAGCACAGAGGAACGGTACTGTGTTGGGGAAGACTGGGACGATTTTGTCGCGAGGCTTCAGCAAAGCTTCATTACGAAAGAATGGCTGGGGGATGCAGCGGCCGACAAGCGAAAGGCTCATCTTTTGACCAGCTGTGGACCAAAGACTTACGCGCTTATGAAGGACTTACTAGCACCCGAAAATCCGGCGGCCAAAACCTTTGAAGAACTTAGCAAATTGATCGGGGAGCACCTCAAACCAGCGTGTAGCATACTTATGGCCTGACACAGATTCTACACTCACCGACGTCGTGAAGGACAGAGCATACCGGACTTCGTAGTGGACCTCCGGCGTTTGGCCAGCCTCTGTAAGTTCACAGACGCCTGCAGGGGGGAGATGCTAAGGGACTTCTTTATCGAGGGCATCGGTCATGCGGGAATTTTCCGCAAATTAATTGAGACCAAGAATTTGACCTTGGAAGCGATGGCGTTGATGGCTCAAACTTACATGGCGGGGGAGGAAGAGACGAAAATAATATATGCGCGCAATTCTGCCTCTAACGCAGCGATGGATCAGGGAGTCAACATCATCAATGCGACTCAGAGCCCCACAGGCAGGCAGGGGCAGTCCGACACTCCCCAGGCTGCAATAGACTCCAGAGTAGGACTTCAACAGAGACAATGGCAGGCTGAACGGACATTCACGCCATCATGGTGGACAATGCGGCCTGGGATGGGGTCATTGACACCCACTAATCGGGTACTTAAGAGCAGTCACAGGGACAGTCAGCGCGGAATGCCTGACCCTTTGTTCCCAACAAATGGAATCAACTGGGCTTGTATTCACTGGAGTTCAGAAGAATGAGAGGGGACCTCATAGAAACATATAAAATTCTGACGGGGTTAGACAGGTTAGATGCAGGAAGAATGTTCCCAATGTTGGGGAAGTCCAGAACCAGGGGTCACAGTCTAAGGATAAGGGGGAAGCCATTTAGGACCGAAATGCGAAGGAACTTCTTCACCCAGACAGTGGTGAACCTGTGGAATTCTCTACCACAGAAAGTTGTTGAGGCCAATTCACTAAATATATTCAAAAAGGAGTTAGATGAGGTCCTTACTGCTAGGGGGATCAAGGGGTATGGCGAGAAAGCAGGAATGGGGTACTGAAGTTGAATGTTCAGCCATGAACTCATTGAATGGCGGTGCAGGCTAGAAGGGCCGAATGGCCTACTCCTGCACCTATTTTCTATGTTTCTATGTTTCTATGTTTCTAACTCATGCTGGACGTGTGGGGGAAAACACGCAGGTAGATCTTGCAGATTTCAACAGTTTGTCTGCAGGAACTGCAATCTCAGTGGCCACTTAGCTCGAATGTGCAGGAAGTCTGCAACCAGATTAATATATGAGGCGGATGGATCAGAAGAGGGTTCTTTGAGGCAGGGTGACTTTTGGGGCAAATCGATGGACGCCGAGGTTCAGCAGGTCCATGTGGCGAACATTCACAATTCATACACCAAAACGCCACCAATGATGATGAGGGTTTTATTAAATGGTATCCCTGTACGCATGGAGCTGGACACTGGGGCCAGCCAGTCACTCATGGGCATTCAGCAATTTGAGAAGCTATGGCCGCTTAAAGCCAGTAGACCCAAATTAGCACGTATTGAGACACAATTACGGACTTACTCTAAAGAAACCATTCCGGTGCTAGGCAGTGCAATGTTGGCTGTCACACACAATGGATTAGTGAACCGGCTGCCACTCTGGATTGTCCCGGGCAATGGTCCCGCATTGTTGGGGAGGAGCTGGTTAGCCGAGCTGAACTGGAAATGGGGGGATGTTCACGCAATGTCATCTGTGGAGCGAAATTCGTGCTCACAAGTCCTACAACAATTCGATTCACTATTCCAACCTGGCGTCGGGACTTTCAAAGGCGCTAAAGTAGTGATACACATCACCCCGAATGCCAGGCCAGTGCACCACAAAGCCAGAGTGGTGCCGTTTGTGATGTGGGAAAAGATCGAGAGCGAATTAGACCGGCTATTGAGAGAGGGCATCATCTCGCCTTTTGAATTCAGCGATTGGGCGAGCCCCATCGTTCCCGTCCTAAAAGCGGATGTCTCTGTCAGGATTTGTGGCGACTACAAGGCCATCATCAATCGGGTGTCCCTACAAGATCAATAACCACTCCCAAGAGCGGAGGACCTCTTCGCCACGCTGGCAGGAGGCAAGCTGTTATTCAAGTTGGACCTCACTTTAGCCTATATGACCCAGGAACTGGCCAACGAATCTAAACTACTGACCATCATCACCACGCACAAGGTACTGTTTGTTTACAACAGGTGCCCGTTTGGCATTCGATCAGCGGCCATGATTTTTCAACGAAACGTGGAAAGCCTGCTTAAATCCATTCCTGGAATGATCGTATTCCAGGACGACATCCTCATCACGGGTCGAGACACCGAGGAACATCTCCACAACCTGGAGGAGGTGCTACGCCAACTGGGCCAGGTAGGCCTGCGACTCAAGAAGTCTAAATGTGTGTTCTTAGCTCCTGAGGTTGAGTTTCTGGGCAGGAGGGTTGCTGCAGACGGGATTTGGACAGGATTCGGCCCACCGAATCCAAAACAGAGGCAATTCGACGAGCACCCAGGGCCTGCAACACAGCGGAGTTGCATTCATTCCTGAGACTGTTGAACTATTTCGGGAACTTTCTGCCGAACTTGAGCACGTTGTTGGAGCCACTACACGTGCTCCTGTGTAAGGGTTGCGATTGGCTTTGGGGGGACTGTCAGGAACGGGCTTTTGATTGGGTGCGAAACTGACTTTGTTCAAACAAGATGTTGACCCTGTACCACCCTTGTAAAAAAAATTGGTTCTGACATATGATGCATCGTCCTATGGGGTTGGGTGCATGTTGTAGCAGGGCAATGCTGAGGGTCAACTACAACCTGTGGCTTATGCCTCCAGGTCGCGCTCTCAAGCAGAACGGGATATGGGATGGTTAAGAAGGAAGCGCTTGCATGTGGCTATGGTGTAAAAAAAAATGCATCAGTACCTCTTTGGTAGGAAGTTTGAACTAGAGATGGACCACAAGCCATTAGCCTTGCTGTCTGACAACAGGGATGTTATCAATGCCAACGCATCAGCTCGCATACAGCGATGGGCTCTCACGCTGGCTGCTTATGACTACTCCATCCGGCACCGGCCCGGCACTGAAAATTGCGCTGACGTGCTCAGCAGGCTTCCACTGGCCACCATTGAGGGGGCAGCGGAGCAAAGCGCCGAGATGGTCTTGGCTGCCGCTGCCTTTGACAGCGCAGGCTCACCCATCACAGCCCGCCAGATCAAAATCTGGACAACAGATCCCCTCCTATCCCTGATTAAGAAATGTGTCCTGACTGGGGTTTGCATCCCCTCCTATCCCTGATTAAGAAATGTGTCCTGACTGGGGATTGGGCGCCCGCACACGGAGTATGCCCTGAGGAGGCCAGACCGTTCCACAGACGGATGGATGAGCTCTCCATCCAAGCCGACTGCCTACTATGAGGCAGCCGGGTAGTTATGCCCCAGAAGGGCAGGGAGGCATTCATCAGGGAACTCCACAGCGAGCACCCAAGCATTGTGCTAATGAAGGCCATTGCCCGGTCACATGTTTGGTGGCCTGGAATTGATTCAGACCTGGAACACTGTGTTCGCAGGTGCACGACGTGTGCCCAGCTGGGTAATGCCCCCAGAGAGTCCCCACTCAGCCCGTGGCCCTGGCCCACCAGGCCATGGTCACGCATTCATGTTGACTACGCAGGCCTGTTCATGGGTAAGATGTTCCTTATTGTAGTAGATGCGTACTCGAAATGGATCGGGTGCATCATTCTGAATTCATGCACATCATCCACCACCGTGGAAAGCCTATGTGCGATCTTTGCAACCCATGGCTTGCCGGACATCCTGGTTAGTGATAATGGCCCATGTTTCACAAGCTACGAATTCCGGGAGTTTATGTCGGGCAATGGCATCAACCACGTCAGGACTGCGCCATTCAAGCCAGCCTCCAATGGCCAGGCGGAACGTGTGGTCCAAATCATTAAGCAAGGTATGCTCAGGATTCAAGGACCCTCCCTACAATGCCGCCTATTGCGTCTCCTGCTGGCCTATAGATCTCGACCGCACTCGCTCATAGGGGTCCCGCCCGCAGAGCTACTAATGAAATGGACACTCAAAACTTGGTTGTCCCTCATTCACCCAGTCCTGACCGACATAGTTGAGGGCAAGCGCAAGTCACAAAACAAGTACCATAACCGTAATTCGAGGGGGAGATGTATAGAAATAAATGATCCTGTATTCGTCCTCAATCACGCCATGGGGCCCAAATGGCTTGAGGGCACTGTAATTGACAAAGAGGGGAATAGGGTCATCGTGGTAAAACTCATCAATGGTCAGATATGCCGTAAGCATCTGGAAAAGGTCAAAAAAAGGTTCAGCAGCACCATGGAGGAACCTGAAGAAGACCATGAGATGGAGCTCACAACACCGCCAGTGAACGAACAACAAGAGCAATCAGAAAAATGCACAATCCCTGTGGTCAGCCCGGAATCACCACAGGTGACAGACACTCATGTCAGTGTCCAACAACCAAATCCCCAACTGCGGCGCTCCACGAGGGAGCGTAGACCACCTGAAAGATTAAACCTATGATCCCAATAAGGAGGTGATGTCATGTATGTAACCACAATGTAACACCACTGTATTACTGTATACACTCAACCTAGATGCACACCTTGACCACAAGGGGTGAACTTGTGGGAGACACTCCTTACCTGATCACACAGGTATAAAAAGGGAGGTCCCATACAGGGTCATCGTCTTTGGAGTCCTGTGAATTAAGAGTTAAGGTCATCAAGTGACCTTGTCCCCAGAATGTGCCTCGTGTGGTTTCATACTGTAGAGTAAGGACTTTACAAGGTTTAATGGGGTATTGCTTATGAGGAGGGCATTCTGGCCCAGGAATGACCACTGGCTTGGTTTTTACCAGCCCACAATCCTGCTTTGATTGAGCCCACACTTCCCTCATTTGTTCGCATACTCCCAGGGCAGCTACAGCACGGGGTTAGATATAGAGTAAAGCTCCCTCTACACTGTCCCATCGCACACTCCCAGGGCAGGTAGAGCACGGGTTAGATACAGAGTAAAGCTCCCTCTCCACTGTCCCATCGCACACTCCCAGGGCAGGTACAGCAAGGTTTAGATACAGAGTAAAGCTCCCTCTACACTGTCCCATCAAACACTCCCAGGGCAGGTACAGCATGGGGTTAGATATAGAGTAAAGCTCCCTCTACACTGTCCCATCGCACACTCCCAGGGCAGGTACAGCACGGGTTAGATACAGAGTAAAGCTCCCTTTACACTGTCCCATCAAACGCTCCCAGGACAGGTACAGCACGGGGTTAGATATAGAGTAAAGCTCCCTCTACACTGTCCCATCAAACACTCCCAGGGCAGGTACAGCACGGGGTTAGATATAGAGTAAAGCTCCCTCTACACTGTCCCATCGCACACTCCCAGGGCAGGTAGAGCACGGGTTAGATACAGAGTAAAGCTCCCTCTCCACTGTCCCATCGCACACTCCCAGGGCAGGTACAGCAAGGTTTAGATACAGAGTAAAGCTCCCTCTACAGTGTCCCATCAAACACTCCCAGGGCAGGTACAGCATGGGGTTAGATATAGAGTAAAGCTCCCTCTACACTGTCCCATCGCACACTCCCAGGGCAGGTAGAGCACGGGTTAGATACAGAGTAAAGCTCCCTCTACACTGTCCCATCAAACACTCCCAGGGCTGGTACAGCATGGGTTTGGATACAGAGTAAAGCACCCTCTACACTGTCCCATCAAACACTCCCAGGGCGGGTACAGCACGGGTTTGATACAGAGTTAAGCTCCCTCTAGAGTACGAGAAGAAGCTTGCCGGGAACATAAAAACTAACTGTAAAAGCTTCAATAAATATGTGAAGAGAAAAAGATTAGTAAAGACAAACGTAGGTCCCATGCAGTCGCGATTCAGGTGAATTTATAATGGGGAACAAAGAAATGGCAGATCAATTGAACAAATACTTTGGTTCTCTCTTCACGAAGGAAGACACAAATGACGTTCCGAAAGTACTAGGGGACCGAGGGTCTAGCGAGAAGGAGGAACTGAAGGATATCCTTATTAGGCAGGTAATTGTGTTAGGGAAATTGATGGGATTGAAGGCCGATAAATCCCATGGGCCTGATAGTCTGCCTCCCGGAGTACGTAAAAAAGTGGCCCTAGAAAGAGTGGATGCATTGGTGATCATTTTCCAACAATCTATCGACTCGGGATCAGTTCCTATGGACTGGAAGGTAGCAAATGTAACACCATTTTTAAAAAAGGGAGGGAGAGAGAAAACGGGTAATTATAGACCGGTTAGGTTGACATCAGTAGTGGGGAAAATGATGGAATCAATTATTAAGGATGAAATAGCAGCGCATTTGGAAAGCAGTGACAGGATCGGTCCAAGTCAGCATGGATTTATGAAGGGGAAATCATGCTTGACAAATCTTCTGGAATTTTTTGAGGATGTAACGAGTAGAGTGGACAAGGGAGAACCAGTGGATGTGGTGTATTTGGACTTTCAAAAGGCTTTTGACAAGGTCCCACACAAGAGATTGGTGTGCAAAATCAAAGCACATGGTATTGGGGGTAATATACTGACGTGGCTCGAGAACTGATTGGCAGACAGGAAGCAGAAAGTCGGGATAAACGGGTCCTTTTCAGAATGGCAGGCAGTGACGAGTGGAGTGCCGCAGGGCTCAGTGCTGGGACCCCAGCTATTTACAATATACATTAACGATTTGGATGAAGGAATTGAGTGTAATATCTTCAAGTTTGCAGATGACACTAAACTGGGTGGCGGTGTGAGCTGTGTGGGGGTCGCTAGGAGGCTGCAGCCTGACTTGGACAGGTTAGGTGAGTGGGCAAATGCATGGCAGATGCAGTATAATGTGGATAAATGTGAGGTTATCCACTTTGGGGGCAAAAACAGGAAGGCAGAATATTATCTGAATGGCAGTAGATTAGGAAAAGGGGAGGTGCAACGAGACCTGGGTGTCATGGTACATCAGTCATTGAAAGTTGGCATGCAGGTACAGCAGACGGTGAAGGTGGCAAATGGTATGTTGGCCTTCATAGCTAGGGGATTTGAGTATAGATGCAAGGAGGTCTTACTGCAGTTGTACAGAGCCTTGGTGAGGCCTCACCTGGAATATTGTGTTCAGTTTTGGTCTCCTAATCTGAGGAAGGACGTTCTTGCTATTGAAAGAGTGCAGCGAAGATTCACCAGACTGATTCCCGGGATGGCAGGACTGACATATGAGGAGAGACTGGATCAACTGGGCCTGTATTCACTGGAGTTTAGAAGAATGAGAGGGGATCTCATAGAGACAGATAAAATTCTGACAGGACGGGATGCAGGAAGAATGTTCCCGATGCTGGGGAAGTTCAGAAGCAGGGGTCACAGTCTAAGGATAAGGGGTAAGCCATTTAGGACTGAGATGAGGAAAAAATTCTTCACTCAGAGAATTGTTAACCTGTGGAATTCTCTATCGCGGAGAGTTGTTGATGTCAGTTCATTGGATATATTGAAGCGGGAGTTAGATATGGCCCTTGCGGCTAAAGAGATCAAGGGGTATGGAGAGAAAGCAGGAAAGGGGTACTGAGGGAATGATCAGCCATGATCTTATCAAATGGTGGTACAGGTTTGAAGAGCTGAATGGCCGACTCCTGCACCTATTTTCTCTGTTTCTATGTACCTGCACCGTGACCGGCCGAACTGTGACCTCCCGCACTCGATCTGCATCGCCCTGGGCAATCCTTAAAACAGGAGTTAGTCCCCAGGACCCCTTAAAACAGGACTTAGACCCTGGGCTTCCCCTAAAACAGGAGTTAGACCCCGGGGACCCCCTAAAACAGGAGTTAGATCCTGGGCTTCCCCTAAAACAGGAGTTAGACCCCGGGCTTCCCCTAAAACAGGAGTTAGACCCCGGGAACCTCCTAAAACTGGAGTTAGACCCCGGGCTTCCCCTAAAACAGGAGTTAAACCCTGGGCTTCCCCTAAAACAGAAGTTAGACCCCGGACTTCCCCTAAAACAGGAGTCAGACCCCGGGCTTCCCCTAAAACAGGAGTTAGACCCCGGGCTTCCCCTAAAACAGGAGTTAGACCCCGGGCTTCCCCTAAAACAGGAGTTAGACCCCGGGCTTCCCCTAAAACAGGAGTTAGACCCCGGGGACACCCTAAAACAGGAGTTAGACCTGAATGGCCTACTCCTGCACCTATTTTCTATGTTTCTATGTATGTTTCTCTACACTGTCCCATCAAACACTCCCAAGGCAGGTGCAGCATGCGTTAGATACAGAGTAAAGCTCCTCTACACATATAGATTGGGCTAACCAAACTGGAAGCAATACGGAGGAGGATTTCCTGGAGTGCACAAGGGATGGTTTGCTTGACCAATATGTCGAAGAACCAACTAGGGGGGAGGCCATTTTAGACTGGGTGTTGTGTAATGAAAGAGGATTAATTAGCAATCTCGTTGTGCGAGGCCCCTTGGGGAAGAGTGACCATAATATGGTGGAATTCTACATTAGGATGGAGAATGAAACAGTTAGTTCAGAGACCATGGTCCAGAACTTAAAGAAGGTATGAGGCATGAATTGGCTAGGATAAATTGGCGAATGATACTTAAGGGGTTGACAGTGGATGGGCAATGGCAGACATTTAGAGACCGCATGGATGAACTACAACAATTGTACATCCCTGTCTGACGTAAAAATAAAAAAGGGAAGGTGGCTCAACCGTGGCTATCAAGGGAAATCAGGGATAGTATTAAAGCCAAGGATGTGGCATACAAATTGGCCAGAAATAGCAGCGAACCCGGGGACTGGGAGACTCTGGATCAGTTCCTATGGAGTGGAGGATAGCCAACGTAACCCCACTTTTAAAAAAAGGAGGGAGGGAGAAAACGGAATTATAGACCAGTCAGCCTGACATTGGTAGTGGTAAAATAATGGAATCAATTATTAAGGATGTCATAGCAGCGCATTTGGAAAGAGGTGATATGATAGGTCCAAGTCAGCATGGATTTGTGAAAGGGAAATCATACTTGACAAATCTTCTGGAATTTTTTGAGAATGTTTCCAATAGAGTGGACAAGGGAGAACCAGTTGATGTGGTGTATTTGGACTTTCAGAAGGCTTTCGACAAGTTCCCACACAAGAGATTAATGTGCAAAGTTAAAGCACATGGGATTGGGGGTAGTGTGCTGACATGGATTGAGAACTGGTTGTCAGACAGGAAGCAAAGAGTAGGAGTAAATGGGTACTTTGCAGAATGGCAGGCAGTGACTAGTGGGGTACCGCAAGGTTCTGTGCTGGGGCCCCAGCTGTTTACACTGTACATTAATGATTTAGACGAGGGGATTAAATGTAACATCTCCAAATTTGCGGATGACACTAAGTTGGGTGGCAGTGTGAGCTGCGAGGAGGATGCTATGAGGCTGCAGAGTGACTTGGTTAGGTTAGGTGAGTGGGCAAATGCATGGCAGATGAAGTATAATGTGGATAAATGTGAGGTTATCCACTTTGGTGGTAAAAACAGAGAGACAGACTATTATCTGAATGGTGACAGATTAGGAAAAGGGGAGGTGCACTGAGACCTGGGTGTCATGGTACATCAGTCATTGAAGGTTGGCATGCAGGTACAGCAGGCGGTTAAGAAAGCAAATGGCATGTTGGCCTTCATAGCGAGGGGATTTGAGTACAGGGGCAGGGAGGTGTTACTACAGTTGTACAGGGCCTTGGTGAGGCCACACCTGGAGTATTGTGTATAGTTTTGGTCTCCTAACTTGACAAAGGACATTCTTGCTATTGAGGAAGTGCAGCGAAGGTTCACCAGACTGATTCTCGGGATGGCGGGACTGACATTTCGAGAAAGACTGGATCAACTGGGCTTGTATTCACTGGAGTTCAGAAGAATGAGAGGGGATCTCATAGAAACGTTTAAATTCTGACGGATTTAGACAGAGGTTAGATGCAGGAAGAATATTCCCAATGTTGGGGAAGTCCAGAACCAGGGGTCACAGTCTAAGGATAAGGGGTAAGCCATTTAGGACCGAGATGAGGAGAAACTTCTTCACCCAGAGAGTGGTGAACCTGTGGAATTCTCTATCACAGAAAGTTGTTGAGGCCAATTCACTAAATATATTCAAAAAGGAGTTAGATGTAGTCCTTACTACTAGGGGGATCAAGGGGTATGGCGAGAAAGCAGGAATGGGGACTGAAGTTGCATATTCAGCCATGAACTCATTGAATGGCGGTGCAGGCTCAAAGGGCCGAATGGCCTACTCCTGCAACTATTTTCTATGTTTCTATGTTTCTATGTCCCATCAAACACTCCCAGGGCAGGTACAGCATGGGGTTAAATACAGAGTAAATCTCCCTCTACACTGTCCCATGAAACACTCCCAGGGCAGGTACAGCACGGATTAGATACAGAGTAAAGCTCCCTCTACACTGTCCCATGAAACACTCCCATGGCAGGTACAGCACGGGGTTAAATACAGAGTAAAGCTCCCTCCATACTGTCCCATGAAATACTCCCAGGCCAGGTACAGCACGGGTTAGATACAGAGTAAAGCTCCCTCTACACTGTCCCATGAAACACTTCCAGGCCAGGTACAGCACGGGATTAGATACAGAGTAAAGCTCCCTCTACACTGCCTGGTACAGCCGTGTGTGTGTCAGTGTCAGCTTCTGTGTATATTTTGTCACAAGTACATTGCGAGTGTGTGGGAGCGTTGGGTTCTTTATTCGGAACAAACAGCTGCTCAATCCACAATGGCTGCCCAGGGTGCTGAATGTTGCTTTGTCCGTACGGTGTGTATCTCAGGTCTGGGCCCTAAACCCCAACACCCACCTTGAATGGCCACACATAGTGGGCAGGACTTGTATGGGCACATGACCCAGGGCCACATCATAACTGAGGGTTTATGTAACCTGACCTCACAATGGAAACCATTCAACACAAAATCCCAGGGCTTGGTAAAATACAGCAAAGTGGTACAAAGGGTGGCTTCCTGCATGGTGTGGATGTTGTGACTGAGCTAAAGGGACCAAAATGTGTCACCATTTAGCGCCAAATTTTTGGAGGTTGCTGTTTTTTGGAGCAAACTTAAGTTTCGCCAAGAGTATAACGGTAAGGGCTGATTTTTCAAGTACCATTTTTATGACATCACCCGGGGCCAAACTCACCAATAGCCCCATTTTTGCCCGTTTTTGTGAGTTTCAGCAGTAAGGATTTTTTCAAAAACGGCACTCGGGACCACCTTGAGAAACCTCAGCCAATGGGGGCCATCGATATCGGCGTTACCCAATGGGGGCCATCGATATCGGTGTTACCCAATGGGGGCCATCGATATCGGTGTTACCCAAAGGGGGCCATCGATATCGGCGTTACCCAATGGGGGCCATCGATATCGGCGTTATTCAATGGGGGCCATCGATATCGGCGTTACCCAATGGGGGCCATTGATATCGGTGTTACCCAATGGGGGCCATCGATATCGGTGTTACCCAAAGGGGGCCATCGATATCGGTGTTACCCAATAGGGGCCATCGATATTGGTGTTACCCAATGGGGGCCATCGATATCAGTGTTACCCAATGGGGGCCATCGATATCGGTGTTACCCAAAGGGGGCCATCGATATCGGTGTTAGCCAATAGGGGCCATCGATATCGGTGTTACTCAAAGAGGGCCATCGATATCGGTGTTATCCAATAGGGGCCATCGATATCGGTGTTACTCAATAGGGGCCATCGATATCAGTGTTACTCAAAGGGGGCCATCGATATTGGTATTACCCAATAGGGGCCATCGATATCGGTGTTACCCAATAGGGGTCATCGATATCGGTGTTACCCAATAGGGGCCATTGATATTGGTGTTACCCAATAGGGGCCATCGATATCGGTGTTACCCAATGGGGGCCATCGATATCGGTGTTACCGATGCCATATCTCTAAATGACTTATACCTTTTGGAGAGAGGGAACAATACTTGTACTGTATATAAAATACTTGCAATGTGCGGAGGGAAAAGACTACATTTATTTCAGTTGAAAAGAGAAATTGCGAGAGGGGTGCGTGTGTCCCACAAAAACCCAACCTTCGATGTCCCATCTCCTTCACTGCTCGGGGCGGCTTGGGGCTCCTTGGGATGGCTCAGGGCAGCTTGGTGCAGCTTGGGGCTCGTTGGGGTTCCTTGGGGCTGCTCGGCGCTCCTCAGGGTGGCTCGGGGCAACTCGGGGCTCCTCGGGGTGGCTCCTTGGGGCTGCTCGGGGTTTCTTGGGGCTGCTCAGAGCTGTTTGGGGCTCCTCGTGGCTCCTCGGCGCTCCTCGGGGCGGCTCGGCCAGCTTGGGGCGGCTCAGGGCTACTCGCGGTGGCTTGGGGTGGCTTAGGGCGGCTCGGTGTCCTCGGGGCTGCTCGTGGTTGCTTTGGGCTCCTCGGGGCGGTTCGGGTCTCCTCGGAGCAGCTCGGGGCTCCTCAGGGTTGTTCTCGGCGGCTTGGGGTGGCTCGGGGCTCCTCGGCTCTCCTTTGGGCAGCTCGGGGCTCCTCGGGGCGGCTCGGTGCAGCTCGGGGCTCCTCGGGGCGGCTCGGTGCAGCTCGGGGCTCCTCGGGGCGGCTCGGGGTTCCTCGGGGCAGCTCGGTGCTCCTTGGGGCTCGTCGGGGTGGCTCGGTGCGGCTCGGTGCAGCTCTGGGCACCTTGGGATCCTCAGGGCTCCTCGGGGTGGCTCGGGGCTCCTCAGGGCAGTTCGGGGCTCCTCAGGGCGGTTCGGGGCTCCTCAGGGCGGTTCGGGGCTCCTCGGGGCGGCTCAGGGCTCCTCGGGGCAGTTCGGTGCAGCTCGGTGTGGCTTGGGGCGGCTTGGGGCTCCTCGGGGCTCCTCAGGATAGCTTGGTGAAGCTCGGAGCTCCTTGGTGCGGCTCGAGACGGCTCGGAGCTCCTCGGGGCTGTTCGCGGCGGATTGGGTCGGCTTGAGGCTCCTCGGGTGGCTCAGGGCGTCGCGGGGCTCCTCGGGGTGGCTCGGGGCAAATCGGGGCTCCTCGGGGCAAATCGGGGCTCCTCGGGGTGGCTCGGGGCAAATCAGGGCTCCTCGGGGCGGGTCGGGGCGGGTCGGGGTGGCTCGGGGCAAATCGGGGCTCCTCGGGGTGGCTCGGGGCAAATTAGGGCTCCTCGGGGCGGGTCGGGGCGGGTCGGGGTGGCTCGGGGCAAATCGGGGCTCCTCGGGGTGGCTCGGGGTGGCTCGGGGCAAATCAGGGCTCCTCGGGGTGGGTCGGGGCGGCTCTGGGCTCCTCGGTGTGTCTCGGAGCTCCTTCAGGCGGCTCGGCGCTCCTCGCTCCTCGGTCTGGCTCGGGGCAACTCCGGGCTCCTCGAGGCAGCTCGGGGCTGCTCGAGGCTCCTCGCGGTAGCTCGGGGCGGCTACTATGAACTGGATTGGGTGCAGATGGGAGGGGACAGCTTGCTGCAACATCACCAGCTGCCCACAGTGTATAATACAGGGGGGGAACCTGCCCTCTTTCGGCCTCAGAAATAAATAATGGCCGGGGTGGAAAGCTGACAGGGAAATCGCGCAAGTGCATTTACTGACATGCAGTCCTCCTGCCCAATTCTCTGTACCCGATGTAATCAGCATCCTATTTGACCCTGAACTGAGCTTTGAACCTATATTCTCTCCACCACAAAGGCTGCCTACTTTCACCTGTAATACACTTACTTCCTGTGATCATTGCAATGCATGCACTCATGTATGCTCACAGGTTTGTAGAGCTGTTGCATTATGAGTGGCTTAGCCAGTCATGTGATGTTCACAAGACTCAATAAAACCCCGGTCAGTTGGGTCTAGACCATCCACGATGAGGTGTGCAGTTGTGAGCCTGGTGAATGTGCAGTAATGTGTAGTGTGATTGTTAAACTTTTGTTAATAAACCAACTAGTTCTTAATAGTAATGTGTTGCTATGAGTTCTTAAGCAGAGAGTCCATGAGGCAAATACATTACAATTATCACACCTATTTCTGCCATGCTTTTATTGTCTGGAGAGAATTGGAATTCCCATATTATTTAAACTACACTCTTTGCCATTTAAATTAAACAGCTTTCAGTGCAGTGTGGGAAAGCTCATTAGATTTTTACATCTTCTAAAGAGATAAATAATTTCCCTTCATCCCTCTGCACCCTTCATTTCTCATCCAAGCCTCCCTCTCTCCCTTTTGCTCGCTGTCCCAACCTGCTCACTCCTATCTTTGACCAACCACCCATGCCTTTCCTCTTCCCCACTCTTCCAATGTGATTAAAGTTGAGTAACCTGTGGCATAGTTTGAGCATTTCTCAGAAAGGGAAGTATCTGGTCAAAATTTGAAGTTACAAAGCACAACTGAGTATATCACCAGACAGTACTTTGTTTTATAATCTTGTTAATGGTCCAATAGTCCAGATTATATGGGTATTGACTTCTGGTTGATCTTAGTCCCACATTCTCACAATACCCTTTAATGCCCTCTTTCTCCAAAACCACATCTAGTTGTCCTTCCAAGCCATTTATTTTACAATACCGTAGTGCTGAATCTCCAATCTATGCTCTCTTGGAACATGCTTTTCACTGCAAGCAGAGTTTCTGTAAACTAATCCTGGTGTCACATAGACGTTTAACCCTATGTTAGTGTGAATATTTTTTCTTTATCAATCCACTTCATCATTTTGAAAACTTCTCTTAGGTCACCTTGAAGTGGTACCAAAAAACAATTCTTTAACTGTTCCTCATAACACTGACTTTCTAAGACCGGGTATCATTTCACCCATGTGAACGCTTAAATGGCAAAACACCCTTCTAAAGGCACAGTGACCAATACAGCAGAGTTTTACACAGATGCTTCTTTCTGGTCGGAGGGAATCAGGTGGGATTGATCAATCTTGATGTTTACTGAACTGGATGTTAGGATTTTGCACGAGAGTAATCCTGTTGCATGGGGCAGAATCAGCCAGTTATACATGCACCAGGATTGCTCTAGTTAGACCAATATGTCGAGGAACCAACTAGAGGGCTGGCCATCCTAGACTGGGTGATGTGTAATGTGAAAGAACTAATTAGCAATCTTGTTGTGTGAGGCCCCTTGGGGAAGAGTGACCATAATATGGTAGAATTCTTTATTAAGATGGAGAGTGACACAGTTAATTCAGAGACTCAGGTCCGAACTTAAGGAAAGGTAACTTCGATGGTATGAGATGTGAATTGGCTACAATAGACTGGCAAATGATACTTAAAGGGTTGACGGTGGATAGGCAATAGCAAACATTTAAAGATCACATGGATGAACTTCAACAATTGTACATCCCTGTCTGGAATAAAAATAAAACGGGGAAGGTGGCTCAACCGTGGCTAACAAGGGAAATTAAGGATAGTGGGAAATCCAAGGAAGAGGCATATAAGTTGGCCAGAAAAAGCAGCAAACTTGAGGACTGGGAGAAATTTAGAATTCAGCAGAGGAGGACAAAGGGTTTAATTAGGAGGGGAAAAATAGAGTATGAGAGGAAGCTTGCCGGGAACAAAAAAACTGACTGCAAAAGCTTCTATAGATATGTGAAGAGAAAAAGATTAGTGAAGACAAACGTAGGTCCCTTGCAGTCAGATTCAGGTGAATTTATATTGGGGAGTAAAGAAATGGCAGACCAGTTGAACAAATACTTTGGTTCTGTCTTCACGAAGGAAGACACAAATAACCTTCCGGAAATACTAAGGGACCGAGGGTCTAGTGAGAAGGAAGAACTGAAGGAAATCCTTATTAGGCAGGAAATTGTGTTTGGGAAATTGATGGGATTGAAGGTCGATAAATCCCCAGGGCCTGATAGTCTGCATCCCAGAGTATTTAAGGGAGTGGCCCTGGAAATAGTGGATGCATTGGTGATCATTTTCCAACAGGCTATTGACTCTGGATCAGTTCCTATGGACTGGAGGGTAGCTAATCTAACACCACTTTATAAAAAAGGAGGGAGCGAGAAAACAGATAATTATAGACCGGTTAGCCTGACATCAGTAGTGGGGAAAATATTGGAATCGATTATTAAAGATGAAATAGCAGCGCATTGGGAAAGCAGTGACAGGATCGGTCCAAGTCAGCATGGATTTATGAAAGGGAAATCATGTTTGACAAATCTTCTGGAATTTTTTGAGGATGTAACTAGTAGAGTGGACAAGGGAGAACCAGTGGATGTGGTGTATTTGGACTTTCAAAAGGCTTTTGACAAGGTCCCACACAAGAGATTGGTGTGCAAAATTAAAGCACATGGTATTGGGGGTAATGTACTGACGTGGATAGAGAACTGGTTGACAGACAGGAAGCAGAGTCGGGATAAATGGGTCTTTTTCAGAATGGCAGGCAGTGACTAGTGGGGTCAGTGCTGGGACCCCAGCTATTTACAATATACATCAATGATTTAGATGAAGGAATTGAATGTAATATCTCCAAGTTTGCAGATGACACTAAGCTGGGTGGTGGTGTGAGCTGTGAGGAGGATGCTAAGAGGCTGCAGGGTGACTTAGACAGGTTAGGTGAGTGGGCAAATGCATGGCAGATGCAGTATAATGTGGATAAATGTGAGGTTATCCACTTTGGGGGCAAAAACAGGAAGGCAGAATATTATCTGAATGGCAGTAGATTAGGAAAAGGGGAGGTGCAACGAGACCTGGGTGTCATGGTACATCAGTCATTGAAAGTTGGCATGCAGGTACAGCAGGCGGTGAAGGTGGCAAATGGTATGTTGGCCTTCATAGCTAGGGGATTTGAGTATAGGAGCAAGGAGGTCTTACTGCAGTTGTACAGGGCCTTGGTGAGACCACACCTGGAATAGTGTGTTCAGTTTTGGTCTCCTAATCTGAGGAAGGACATTCTTGCTATTAAAGGGGTGCAGCAAAGATTCACCAGACTGATTCCCGGGATGGCAGGACTGACACATGAGGAGAGACTGGATCAACTGGGCCTGTATTCACTGGAATTTATAAGGATGAGAGGGGATCTCATAGAGACAGATAAAATTCTTACAGGACGGGACAGGTTAGATGCAGGAAGAATGTTCCCGATGCTGGGGAAGTCCAGAAGCAGGGATCACAGTCTAAGGATAAGGGGTAAGCCATTTAGGACCGAGATGAGGAGAAAATTCTTCACTCAGAGAGTTGTTAACCTGTGGAATTCTCTATCGCGGAGAGTTGTTGATGCCAGTTCATTGGATATATTCAAGCGGGAGTTAGATATGGCCCTTGCGGCTAAAGAGATCAATGGGTATGGAGAGAAAGCAGGAAAGGGGTACTGAGGTGAATGATCAGCCATGATCTTATTGAATGGCGGTGCAGGCTCGAAGGGCCGAATGGCCTACTGCTGCAACTATTTTCTATGTTTCTATATTTTACCTCCATAACATCGCCTGTCTCTGCCCCTGCCTCAGTTCATCTGCAGCTGAAACCCTCATCCGTGCTTTTGCGACCTCCAGACTTGACTATTCCAAAGCTCTCCTGGCCAGCCTCCCACATTCCACCCTGCATAAAATTAAGCTCATCCAAAGCCCTGCTGCCCGTATCCTAACCCACACCAAGTCCCGTTCACCCATCACCCCCGTGCTCGCTGACCTACATTGGCTCCCAGTCCATCAACATCTCAAATTTAAATTCTTTATTCTTGTGTTTAAATCCTTCCATGGCCTAACCCCTCCCTATCTCTGTAACCTCCTGCAGACTTACAACTCTCTGAGATCTCTGTGCTCTCTCAATCCTGGCCTCTGGTGCATCCCCGCTTTCCATCGCTCCACCATTGCCTGCCTTTAGCTGTCTAGGCCCCAAGCTCTGGAATTCCCTCCCTAAACCTCTGCGCCTCTCTTTCCTCCTTTAAGAAGCTCCTTAAAACCTATCTCTTTGACCAAGCTTTTGGCCACCTGTCCTAATATTCCCTGATGTGCTCGATGTCAAATTTTGTTTGATAACGCTCCCGTGAAGCACGTGGAGATGTTTTATTATGTTAAAGGTGCTATATAAATGAAAGTTATTGTTATTGTTGACTGATCCAAGTGCAGCCTGCCATACAAATGACATCACCTGCCTGATTGGCCTGGAACATGTGTGAACAAGAGCTACAGGCGCTGTATAAATGCAGGTTGTTGTTGTTGTTGCACAGCTGGTTATTTACGCCGGAGTTATTTACAGCCAGGGAAAAAGTGAAAACGCTGCTCCAATTTCTTCAGCAGCTGTCCATCAGAGTGCTTCCTTATTAATTGTGGATTAAAATGGTGTGACAGAGTTATTCCTGGGATTTCAGGGCTGGTTGGTATTTATTACCAGTGGGATTTCCCCTGGGTGATTTTTGTTCATTTCCTGCAGACGATCACAAGACCCGTTCGAAGAGCACCGCCCTCAGTCATTTCAAACATTGTTTTGATGAAGGTTCGAGGAAAGGTAAGATTTGCTTTGTGTTATTTGTCTCAGTATGGAAATGAAAAGAAACAACATATGAAAATACTTTGCTTTTAAAGTTGCTACGTAAATGAACATTGCACAGTGCCATCATGCAGTGAATGATTACATTGCTGTGTAAACTCGGACTCAGCTCACCTAGGGTCTAAATTTGTCTGGGCCTGTTTTCAGGCCTAGAATCGGCACTGCACAATCAGCCCGCACTCCAGCGAGAGACATGAGGCCTGGCTGGAAAGGATGTAAAGAAGGTTTACAAGAATATTGCCTGGTTTGGAGAATTTTGGCTATGAGAAAAGATTGGATAGGCTGGGTCTGTTTTAGAAACATAGAAAATAGGTGCAGGAGTAGGCCATTCGGCCCTTCTAGCCTGCACCGCCATTCAATGAGTTCATGGCTGAACATGCAACTTCAGTACCCCATTCCTGCTTTCTCGCCATACCCCTTGGTCCCCTAGTAGTAAGGAACAGAGGAGGCTTAGGGGAGACCTTATTGAAGTGTATACAATTATGAGGGGCCTGGATAGAGTGGATAGGAAGGACTTGTTTCCCTTGGCAGAGAGGTCAACAACCAATGGCCATAGATTTAAAGTAATTGGGGGAGGTTTAGAGGAGATATGAGGGGGAAATCTCTTCACCCACAGGGTCGTGGTTGTCTGGAACGCACTGCCTGAAAGGGTGGTAGAGGCAGAAACCCTCACCACATTTAAAACATACTTAGATGTGCACTTAAAGTGCTGTAACCTACAGGGCTATTGACCAAGAGCTGGGAAGCGAGATGAGGCCAGTACGGACATGATGAGCCGAAATGGCCTCCTAAGTTTCTCAGATTCTATGATTCTATCTCTGAAAATGAACTCTCCAGGAAGTGCCAGGAAGATGGGGGAGAACAGTGGGAGGGGGGCTGATTGTGGCCATCAGGAATGCCGTGGATCCAGGAAGAATATTCAGCTCTTCCTCGCTCCGCATGAATTAAAATAAAATGTACTTCCCTTTTGGGTGGCGCAGTCTGCTGATCCGGATCCACACCTGGATAACCTGAGAGTAGGCCCGACACCTGCTCTGCTCAAGGCAGCACAGTTTCCCCAAGGGGGCCTAACACAGATCTTAGGCCCCTCATTAGCATATGCAAGAGGCCTAACGCCTGTTTTAAGCGGCCAATTTGGGGCCGGATGTTTTCATAGTCCTTGGGGCATAGGAAATGAAGTCACCGAAAATGGTTTTCATTGTGTCCGTTTTACGCCCGTTAATCAAATGTAACGAGGTCCAATTTATTTCCCAGAACAAATGTGCTTCAAAATAATTTATCGTGCTAGAAATTGCAGTTGAAGAACCTCCGTAGTACTCCTCCGACCCGCGATACCTTCTCGAACCTACCTCCAGGCGCCCAGGCTGCGTAGAGTTCCAATCTCGGCCTCCAGGCGTCCGGCAGCATAAAAGCCCACGGAGGACGCAGGCGTTCGGGAGCATCCCTGGGGTCAAGTGGGCCCGGTCCTCCAATCAACGAGGAGGATTCTGTTTACAAAGGGAATCCCCTAATGATATGCAATGGAATCCTCAAATAATCATATAATGTACATCATTCTCTGTATAAATGCACTGAATTGCAATTTTATTCATAAGTCCCTTCATTTCACCAACCTCAATAAAAATGACATTTTTTTGATCAATAATTTTAAACATCTTAATCCAAGCCAATATTTGCATAAACTCATTTAAAACGTATGGGCATAATTTTTTCATGTAAAATGTTAATTTAAGGCTTATATATCCCTTTCCGTAAGCCCTATGCCTGCTTTTACCAGCCATGAGAGTTCTATGGGCAATTGCTGGGCAGTTGTTGGGAAAATAGCCCAACTCTGCGTCAGCAATATGATTTTCCATGTGGTTTGGAGAATCTGTCAAGGCGTACCTTTCAAATGGATTACGATGGCGTACTCTGAGAGTATAGCATCAGGGAGATGGCAATTTCAGGGTCATTTCAGGAACATAGGAACAGGAGTAGGCCATTTAGCCCCTCTAACCTGTTCCTCCATTCAATGAGATCATGGCTGATCTATGCCCAAACTCCATATACCCGCCTTTGCCCCATATCCATTGATACCTTTGTGGCCTGCTCTGAGACATTTGAACGTGACAAAGTGGTAAAAGAATATTAATATAATTATTTATAATTTCTGTGTATGGTCTGCTGTCTAACTGAGGGATGTGATCACGATTGTTCTTCCAGGGACTAGGCTTTACTGTGGTTGGAGGAAGCGATAGTGCGAATGGAGCGATGGAAATATATGTGAAGAGGATATTCCCGGATGGGACAGCTGCTGCCAATGGCAGGCTGAAGGAAAGTACGTAAACCCGGGAATAATGACTGGGCTTGTTCCCGTGGTTCTCTCGCATGCACTGTGACAAAGAACGTTCTTGGAAACCATCGGTTAATTAAAGCATTCGGCCTCTGTACACTGAAGAGCACATATACCTATCGGTTCTATGGAACCATTGTAGCTGCGGCTCAGTAGGTAGCACGTCGTCTCTGAGTCAGATGGTTGTGGGTTCAACACTTGAGCACAAAAATCTAGGCTATGCTGTGCAGTGCTGAGGGAGTGCTGCACTGTCGGAGGTGCCATCTTTCAGATGAGACGTTAAACCGAGGCCCCGTCTGTTCTCTGAGGTGGACGTAAAACATCCCATTGCACTATTTGGAAGAAGAGCAGGGGAGGTATCCCCGGTGTCCTGGCCAATATTTATCCCTCAATCAACAGAACAAAAACAGATTACCTGGTCATTATCACGTTGCTGTTTGTGGGAGCTTGCTGTGTGCAAATTGGCTGCCTCATTTCCCACGTTACAACATTGACTACACTCCAAAAGTACTTAATTGGCTGTAAAGTGCTTTGAGATGTCTGGTGGTTGCGAAAGGCGCAATAGACATGCGAGTCTGTCTTTCTTTCTTTCTTGTATCTAAGGTTGTTATATTTCGCCTTTCACTGCAACTCACTAAGTCAAGTCCAAAGGTGCACACAAATCTGCCCAAGGGTGAAAAGTGCTGAAAGTAAAGATTTCAATGTTTGACAGCATATTAACAGAAACTTTACACAAACATTGGCTAAAACACCTTTGTGTGTTGTTAGTTGTTATGATTGCACGAGGAAGATGGTATTGTGTTCCTAACACAGATGAGATTGCACACAGGGAGGTTAAAGTAACAGTGACCTCAGTCTTTAATAAAACACTCCAGAGTGAGGAACAGGCCTTAGGGGCCGGCTTATATACAGTGCTCCCAAGGGATGCTGGGATCCCTTGGGACCTCAGGGGATGCGCTCCCTGGTAGCGGAATATGGGAGTGCATGCTTTACAGATACACGACAAAGTGAAAACTATTTACAAGGTGAGGTGGTCGGGAGCCTTTCTTTCTCTGGTGGACTGCCTCGGTACAAATGTCTGTTCTGGTGTGTTGGCTGTACCCTCGCTGGGCTGGCGTGTTGTTGGCCCTGCAGAGCTGTTGGGTGACTCTGGCCTTGCTGGGCTGTTGGGCGTGATGGGTTCGATTTCCTGATCCGGCGTGGTGTCATTGATTCTTTGGGTATGTGTTGTGGGCTTGAAAAAGCTGGTGTCTGCTGTGGGTTGTTCAGGGCAGTCTGTGAACCGCAGCCTCGTTTGGTCCAGGTGCTTTCTGCAAATTTGTCCATTGTCTAGTTTGACTACAAACACCCTTCTCCCTTCTTTAGCTATCACTGGGCCCGCGATCCACTTGGGACCATGTCCATAGTTTAGCACATACACAGGGTCATTCAAATCAATTTCCCGTGACACAGTGGCGCGACCATCGTTTACATTTTGTTGCTGCAGCCTGCTCTCTACCTGATCATGCAGGTTGGGGTGAACCAGCGAGAGTCTGGTTTTAAGTGTCCTTTTCATGAGTAGCTCAGCCGGGGGCACCCCTGTGAGCGAGTGGGGTCTCGTGCGGTAGCTGAGCAGTACTCAGGACAGGTGGGTTTGGAGTGAGCCTTCTGTGACTCGTTTAAGGCTCTGTTTGATTGTTTGTACTGCTCGCTCTGCCTGCCCATTGGAGGCTGGTTTAAACGGGGCCGAGGTGACATGTTTGATCCCATTGCGGGTCATGAATTCTTTAAATTCGGCACTGGTGAAACATGGTCCGTCGTGGCTGACCAGTATGTCAGGCAGGCCGTGGGTGGCAAACATGGCCCTCAGGCTTTCAATGGTGGTGGTGG
This sequence comes from Pristiophorus japonicus, assembly GCF_044704955.1. Taxonomy (NCBI): domain Eukaryota; kingdom Metazoa; phylum Chordata; class Chondrichthyes; family Pristiophoridae; genus Pristiophorus; species Pristiophorus japonicus. The sequence goes on along the minus strand of NC_091996.1, from coordinate 73,761,650 downwards.
CGGTGCTTCCCGACATTATTTCACATTCAATCCATTTTGAAAAAGCATCCACCACCACCAGGAACATTTTACCGAGAAACGGGCCCGCATAGTCAACATGGATCCTCGACCATGGTCTGGAGGGCCAGGACCACAAATTTAGTGGTGCCTCTCTGGGTGCGTTGCTCAACTGAGCACACACGCTGCATTGCTGAACACAGGACTCTAAGTCAGAGTCGATACCAGGCCACCACACCACGTGGGATCTGGCTATCGCTTTCATCATTACTATACCCGGGTGTGTGCTATGGAGATCCGAGATGAACGTCTCCCTGCCCTTTTTGGGTAGCACTACCCGGTTACCCCACAACAGGCAGTCTGTCTGAATGGACAGCTCGTCCTTTCGCCGCTGGAACGGCTTGATTAGCTCTTGCATTTCAACGGGTATGTTGGCCCAGCTCCCATGCAGTACACAGTTTTTTACTAGGGACAGCAGAGGATCTTGGTTGGTCCAAGTCCTAATCTGGCGGGCTGTGACAAGTGATTTATCATTTTCAAATGCTTCCATGACCATCAACAACTCTGCGGGCTGCGCCACCATCAACAAGTTTGCAGGCTGCGCCATTTCCACCCCTGGGGTGGGCAATGGTAGCCGGCTGAGAGCATCCGCAAAGTTCTCGGTGCCTGGCCTGTGGCAGATGGTATAGTTATACGCTGATAGTGTGAGTGCTCACCTTTGTATGCGGGCTGAGGCATTAGTATTTATCCCCTTGTTTTCAGCGAACGGGATATGAGGGGCTTATGATCGGTTTCCAGCTCAAATTTGACGCCAAACAGGTATTGATGCATTTTCTTTACACAGAACACACACGCTAATGCCTCTTTCTCAATTATGCTGTAGGCCCTCTCGGCCTTAGACAAGCTCCTGGAGGCATAGGCGACAGGTTGCAACTTCCCCGCAACGTTAGCTTGTTGTAATACACACCCGACTCCGTACGATGACACGTCACATGCTAGCACAAGTCTTTTACACGGGTTATACAATACAAGCAGCTTGTTGGAGCATAAAATGTTTCTGGCTTTCTCAAAAGCAATTACTTGGTTTTTCCCCATACCCAGTTCTCACCTTTACCCTCTAAGAAGGTGCTTAACCCCGGTAGGAAGTTACCAAAATAGTTGAGTCCCAGGAACGACTGCAGCTCCGTGACGTTCTGTGGCCTGGGCGCGTTCCTGATAGCCTCTGTCTTGGCGTCAGTGGACCGAATGCCATCTGGCGCGATCTTTCTAACCAAAAACTCCACTTCTGTTGCCATGAAGACGCATTTCGACCTCTTCAGCCGCAGCCCTACGCGATCCAGTCGCTGGAGGACCTCCTCCAGGTTTTGTAGGTGCACGGCGGTGTCCCGACCCGTGACCAATATTTCATTGTGAAAAACCACCGTACGTGGTACCGACTTGAGTAGGCTCTCCATGTTTCTCTGGAAGATCGCTGCAGCCGACCAAATTCCAAACGGGCATCTGTTTTAGATGAACAGTCCCTTGTGCGTGTTGATGCAGGTGAGGCCCTTCGAAGACTCATCCAGCTCCTGCGTCATGTAGGCCGAAGTCAGGTCGAGCTTGGTGAACGTCTTGCCTCCTGCCAGCGTCGCAAATAGGTCGTCTGCCTTAGGTAGCGGGTATTGGTCCTGTAGCGAAGAACGATGAATAGTTACTTTATAATCGCAGCAAATCCTGACTGTGCCATTACTTTTGAGTACTGGAACAATCGGGCTGGCTCACTCACTGAGTTCCACTGGGGAGATGGTGCCCTCGCGTTGCAGCCTGTCCAGCTCGATTTCAACTCTCTCCCTCATCATGTGAGGTACTGCTCACGCCTTGTGGTGAATGGGTCGTGCCTCTGGGACCAAGTGGATCCACACCTTCGCCCCGGAAAAGTTTCCAATGCCTGGCTCAAAAAGGGAAGGAAATTTGTTAAGAACCTGGGTACATGAGGCCTCATCGACATCCCAGTTCCAGCGGATTTTGCCCATCCAGCTCCTTCCAAGCAGTGTGGGGCCAACGCCCGGGACAATCCAGAGTGGCCGTGCCCTTGTAGATGACCTTGACCATGGCGCTGCCCAGTGGTAAGCTCTTTGGTGTACGTTCTCAGTTTCGTGTGGATGGGGCTCAGGACTGGTCTGAGTGCCTTGTTGCACCACAGTCTCTTAAACATCTTTTTACTCATGATGGATTGGCTAGCGCCAGTGTCTAATTCCATGGCTACGGGTGAGCCATTCAGTTTTAGCATTATAGGTGGACATTTCGTCGAAAATGTATGCACCCCATGTACTTCAGCATCTGCCTCCTCTTTCTGAGGCTCGAAATTGCTTTGATCCACCATGGACTGATCTTCCTCTGCCATGTGGTGGTTAGCAGGTTTTGCAGAGCACGTGGCTCGTATGCAAGCTCGTTGGAGGTGCCCCATTGTTCCACAGCTCTTGCAAACATACCCTTTGAAGCAGCATGAATAGGCTGAATGGAAGCCTACACAATGTCAACAAGGTGTGAATTGCCTTGCATTCATCCTTTGTTGTGGACTCTGAGTGACCTGGGTCACCTGAGGCCTGCTGGCAGTTGCAGACTCGTAGTTTCTGCCCTGTACATTTCTGCTCGCAAACACAGTTCCAGTTATTTTATGAACATTGCTAGCATTTGTGTGCTGAGAGATTTGTTTGGTGTTATCACTGGTGGACATAAACGCCTGTGCTATTTCAATGGCCTTACTGAGGGTTGGTGTCTCTACAGTCAAAAGTTTTCGTAGGATGGTCTCGTGGCCAATGCCCAGTACAAAAAAGTATCTGAGCATCTGCTCCAGGCAGCCATCAAACTCACATTGTCCTGCAAGTCGCCTTAGCTCGGTGACGTAGCTCGCCACTTCCTGACCTTCAGATCGCTGGCATGTGTAGAACCGATACCTCGCCATCAGCACGCTCTCCCTCGGGTTAAGATGCTCCCGAACCAGTGTACACAGCTCCTCATACGACTTATCTGTGGGTTTTACCGGAGCCAGAAGATTCTTCATGAGGCTGTAGGTCGGTGCCCCGCAGACAGTGAGGAGGACCGCTCTCCTTTTTGCAGCGCTTCCTTCTCCGTCCAGCTCGTTGGCTACAAAGTACTGGTCTAGCCGTTCGACATAGGCTTCCCAGTTCTCATCCTCCGAGAACTTCTCCAGTTTGCTGCATCTTTGCATTGGATTCGTATACTCGTCGCCAGTTATTGCGTTCCTAACACAGATGAGAGTGCACACAGGGGGGTTAAAGTAACAGTGACCTCAGTCTTTAATAAGACACTCCAAGGTGAGGAACAGGTCTTATATACAGTGCTTCCAATGGATGCTGGGATCCCTTGGGACCTCAGGGGATGCGCTCCCTGGTGGCGGAATATGGGAGTGCATGCTTTACAGAGGGGCCTGGGCCCTGAGTGTAAGGGCCCCGAGTGTGGGAGCCCTGAGTGTGGAGGCCTGGGCCCTGAGTGTGGGGGCCCTGAGTGTGGGGGGCCCTGAGTGTGGGGTCTGGGCCCTGAGTGTGGGGGCCTGGGCCCTGAGTGTGGAGGCCTGGGCCCTGAGTGTGGAGGCCTGGGCCCTGAGTGTGGAGGCCTGGGCCCTGAGTGTGGGGCCCTGAGTGTGGGGGGCCCTGATGTGGGGCCTGGGCCCTGAGTGTGGGGCCTGGGCCCTGAGTGTGGGGACCCTGAGTGTGGGGGGCCCTGATGTGGGGCCTGGGCCCTGAGTGTGGGGCCTGGGCCCTGAGTGTGGGGCCTGGGCCCTGAGTGTGGGGGCCCTGAGTGTGGGGGGCCCTGATGTGGGGCCTGGGCCCTGAGTGTGGGGCCTGGGCCCTGAGTGTGGGGGCCCAGAGTGCGGGGGCCTGGTCCCTGAGTGTAGGGGCCTGGGCCCTGAGTGTGGGGTCTGGGCCCTGAGTGTGGGGGCCCTGAGTGTGGGGGGCCCTGAGTGTGGGGTCTGGGCCCTGAGAGTGGGGGGCCCTGAGAGTGGGGGCCCTGAGTGTGAGGCCTGGGCCCTGAGTGTGGGGGCCCTGAGTGTGGGGGGCCCTGATGTGGGGCCTGGGCCCTGAGTGTGGGGCCTGGGCCCTGAGTGTGGGGGCCCTGAGTGTGGGGGGCCCTGATGTGGGGCCTGGGCCCTGAGTGTGGGGCCTGGGCCCTGAGTGTGGGGGCCCAGAGTGCGGGGGCCTGGTCCCTGAGTGTAGGGGCCTGGGCCCTGAGTGTGGGGTCTGGGCCCTGAGTGTGGGGGCCCTGAGTGTGGGGGGCCCTGAGTGTGGGGTCTGGGCCCTGAGAGTGGGGGGCCCTGAGAGTGGGGGCCCTGAGTGTGAGGCCTGGGCCCTGAGTGTGGGGGGCCCTGAGAGTGGGGCCTGGGCCCTGAGAGTGGGGGGCCCTGAGAGTGGGGGGCCCTGAGAGTGGGGGCCCTGAGTGTGAAGCCTGGGCCCTGAGTGTGGGGGGCCCTGAGAGTGGGGCCTGGGCCCTGAGAGTGGGGGGCCCTGAGAGTGGGGGCCCTGAGTGTGAAGCCTGGGCCCTGAGTGTGGGGGGCCCTGAGTGTGGGGGGCCCTGAGAGTGGGGGCCCTGAGTGTGAGGCCTGGGCCCTGAGTGTGGGGGGCCCTGAGAGTGGGGGGCCCTGAGAGTGGGGGCCCTGAGTGTGAAGCCTGGGCCCTGAGTATGGGGGGCCCTGAGAGTGGGGCCTGGGCCCTGAGAGTGGGGGGCCCTGAGAGTGGGGGCCCTGAGTGTGGGGCCTGGGCTCTGAGTGTGGGGGCCCTGAGGGTGGGTCCTGGGCCCTGAGTGTGGGGTCTGGGCCCTGAGTGTGGGGCCTGGTCCCTGAGTGTGGGGCCTGGGCCCTGAGTGTGGGGTCTGGGCCCTGAGTGTGGGGCCTGGTCCCTGAGTGTGGGGCCTGGTCCCTGAGTGTGGGGTCTGGGCCCTGAGTGTGGGGCCTGGGCCCTGAGTGTGGGGCCTGGGCCCTGAGTGTGGGGTCTGGGCCCTGAGTGTGGGGCCTGGTCCCTGAGTGTGGGGCCCTGAGTGTGGGGCGTGGGCTCTGAGTGTGGGGGCCCTGAGGGTGGGTCCTGGGCTCTGAGTGTGGGGGCCCTGAGTGTGGGGGCCCTGAGTGTGGGGGGCCCTGAGTGTGGGGGGCCCTGAGTGTGGGGGGCCCTGAGTGTGGGGTCTGGGCCCTGAGTGTGGGGGCCCTGAGTGTGGGGGCCCTGAGTGTGGGGGGCCCTGAGTGTGGGGTCTGGGCCCTGAGTGTGGGGGCCCTGAGTGTGGGGGCCCTGAGTGTGGGGGGCCCTGAGTGTGGGGTCTGGGCCCTGAGTGTGGGGGCCCTGAGTGTGGGGGCCCTGAGTGTGGGGGGCCCTGAGTGTGGGGGCCCTGAGTGTGGGGTCTGGGCTCTGAGTGTGGGGGGCCCTGAGTGTGGGGTCTGGGCTCTGAGTGTGGGGGCCCTGAGTGTGGGGGCCCTGAGTGTGGGGGGCCCTGAGTGTGGGGGGCCCTGAGTGTGGGGGCCCTGAGTGTGGGGTCTGGGCTCTGAGTGTGGGGGCCCTGAGTGTGGGGGGCCCTGAGTGTGGGGGCCCTGAGTGTGGGGGCCCTGAGTGTGGGGGCCCTGAGTGTGTGGTCTGGGCCCTGAGTGTGGGGGCCTGGGCCCTGAGTGTGGAGGGCCCTGAGTGTGGGGTCTGGGCCCTGAGTGTGGGGGGCCCTGAGTGTGGGGGCCCTGAGTGTGGGGGCCCTGAGTGTGGGGTCTGGGCTCTGAGTGTGGGGGCCCTGAGTGTGGGGGCCCTGAGTGTGGGGGCCCTGAGTGTGGGGGGCCCTGAGTGTGGGGTCTGGGCTCTGAGTGTGGGGCCCTGAATGTGGGGGGCCCTGAGTGTGGGGTCTGGGCCCTGAGTGTGGGGTCTGGGCCCTGAGTGTGGGGCCCTGAGTGTGGGGGGCTCTGAGTGTGGGGGGCCCGGAGTGTGGGGGGCCCTGAGTGTGGGGGCCCTGAGTGTGGGGTCTGGGCCCTGAGTGTGGGGGGCCCTGAGTGTGGGGTCTGGGCCCTGAGTGTGGGGGGCCCTGAGTGTGGGGTCTGGGCCCTGAGTGTGGGGGGCCCTGAGTGTGGGGTCTGGGCTCTGAGTGTGGGGCCCTGAGTGTGGGGGGCCCTGAGTGTGGGGCCTGGGCCCTGAGTGTGGGGCCCTGAGTGTGGGGGGCCCTGAGTGTGGGGTCTGGGCCCTGAGTGTGGGGGGCCCTGAGTGTGGGGTCTGGGCCCTGAGTGTGGGGGGCCCTGAGTGTGGGGTCTGGGCTCTGAGTGTGGGGCCCTGAGTGTGGGGGGCCCTGAGTGTGGGGTCTGGGCCCTGAGTGTGGGGGGCCCTGAGTGTGGGGTCTGGGCCCTGAGTGTGGGGGGCCCTGAGTGTGGGGTCTGGGCTCTGAGTGTGGGGCCCTTAGTGTGGGGGGCCCTGAGTGTGGGGCCTGGGCTCTGAGTGTGGGGCCTGGACCCTGAGTGTGGGGCCTGGACCCTGAGTGTGGGGCCTGGGCTCTGAGTGTGGGGCCTGGACCCTGAGTGTGGGGCCTGGACCCTGAGTGTGGGGCCTGGACCCTGAGTGTGGGGCCTGGGCTCTGAGTGTGGGGCTCTGAGTGTGGGGCCTGGGCTCTGAGTGTGGGGCCTGGGCTCTGAGTGTGGGGCCTGGGCTCTGAGTGTGGGGCCTGGGCTCTGAGTGTGGGGCCTGGACCCCGAGTGTGGGGACCCTGAGTGTGGGGGGCCCTGAGTGTGGGGCCTGAGTATAATGTATGAAGTGTGACAGAGATGCATGAGATGCAAGACTTTTGAATGGATAGAAAAATTCATACTGTCCATCTTTCATTATGTAGGAGATGAAATAATTGAAGTTAACACAGTGGCGTTACAAGGATTGAGCCATGGCAAGGCTATAAAAATATTTAAGGTTAGTCTGTCCGTCATACAGTGTAAAATGTTAGCTTGTTAATTAGAAAGCAATAAAAACATCAGCGTGTTTCTATTTTGTTTTTGAATGCAGTAAGTGAGGAAGGGTATGGTCATCTTAATGGTGAGGACTGGTTTAAAGGGCCCCAGTCTTGCCCATGGTCAAGGTGTGAGCCGCTCCATCAGCTCACATCTCACATCCTCACAAATGGAGGTCACTTTATACAAAGGTACGCAAAAGACTATTGCAGCCATGAATTTTATGCCAACCAAACCTGGTCTGACTTTGCCATTGGCTACCTGAGTTTGTACCGTGAGCTAGTGGATCAGTAACCCAAAGGTTATGGCAAGTTGTGAAATTGAAATCAGTAAATCTGGGCTGGCACCAGAACAATTGACCATGAAAACTGCTAGATTGTCATGAAAAGCCAACTGGTTCACTGATGGCCTTTAGAGAAGGGAATCTGCCACCCCTAACTGGTCTGGCCTACATGTGACTCCAGTCCCATGCTCATGGTTGACTCTTAATGCCCTCTGAAATGGTCTAACAAGCCACTGCACTGTGCATACAATTGCTGCGCAATCTGAAGGGGAAGCCCCTCTGTCACCTTTCTCAGAGTAACTCGGGATGGACAATACATGTGACCATCCCAGCATGGCCCACATCTGAGAACAAATTCGACATTGTGCTTGACCTTTTAACCCCTGTATTTAAATTCTGTTCTCGTTTGCAGATGCTAATTTGTGAACTGCTATTTATACACCATGGAGGTAATTTTTCCAACTCGCTCGAGGCGAGTGAGAGTAGGCAATAGAGCCACTCTGGAACTGCTGCTCCTGTCAAATGGGCTGTGTGCCTGCAGCACAGGCTGATCATTCTCACCATTACCCGTTCACTATACACACAGATCAGCTGCGGCTGGTCACAATGGAATGTATAGTCTCTAATGTCACTTCCGTTTCCTTTTCCCCAGAGGACGGTATTGGTTTAGGGATTGGATTGTGCACACGCCTGCAGGATTGTGGCGTTTTTATTCACACGCTCTCTCCGGGATCAGTGGCCTATCGGGATGGGAGACTCTGGTAAGACCTGGAAACAGACAGGATGTATTTTCTGAGACTCTTACCCTGGCACAAGAGTCTTGCTGAGCAGGAGCGCCGATTGGAGAATTAGACACATGGTTCAGTGCGGCCAATTGCAGGGCTCCCGCTCTCCAACTGGAAATGTGAGAGAGCCAAGAACTGAGCATTCTCACCTCTCTGCCCAATACTCCGATTGGCATTAGCACCCAGCATAAAAGAACCATTTGCATTTATATAGAGCCTTTCATGACTTCAAGACGTCTCAAAGTGTTCACAGCCAATGAACTACTTTTGAAGTGTACTTTCTGTTATAATGTAGAAAATTCAGCAGTCAGTTAGTGCACAGCAAGCTCAAACAGCAATGTGATAATGGCCAGAGAATCTGTTTCTTTAGTGTTTTTGCTTGAGGGATAAATATTGGCCAGAACACCGGGGAGAACTGCCTTGCTCCTCTTCGCAATAGTGCCACAGGATCTTTTGTGAGCCCACAGATCATTTATTTGGGGGATTTAAGTGTTGCCAATGGGGAGTGATACTCGAAGGGAGAAAACTCAAAAATCCATCTTGAATGGATGCAAAACAGGGCCACTGTACCAAGATACTCTGGCTGTGATCAGTGCTCCCCACTGCAGGAATTGGACGTTGGAATTACCTTTTTAATGCGCTCCTAGTGCACAGATTGTGGCTTAAATGAAAGCTATCTCACAGGAATGCCCAGCTCAACTCAATGCGCTTTTTTTGAAGATTGGGTGATTTACAGTTAACAAAACATGCAATGAATAATCCCACTGAATTACATAGATGAGGTAACAAGGAGGGTCAATGAGGGCAGTGCATTTGATGTAGTGTATATGGATTTTAGCAAAGTTTTGATACGGTCACATATGGCAGAATGGTCACGAAAGTAAAAGCCCATGGGATCCAAGGGAAAGTGGCAAGTTGGATTCAAAATTGGTTCAGAGGCAGGAAGCAAAGGGTAATGATCGACGGGTGTTTTTGTGACTGGAGGGCTGTTTCCAGTGCGGTTCCGCAAGATTTAGTACTCAGTCCCTTGCTTTTCGTGGTATATATCAATGATTTAAACATGAATGAAGAGATATGATTAATAAGTTTTCAGATGATACAAAAATTGGCTGTGTAGTTGATAATGAAGAAGAAAGCTGTAGACTGCAGGACAATATCAATGAACTGGTTAGATGGGCAGAACAGTGGCAAATGGAATTCAATCTGGAGAAGTGTGAGATAATACATTTGGGGAGGGCTAACAAGGCAAGGGAATACACTTTAAATGGTAGGACACTGAGAAGTGTAGAGGAACAAAGGAACCTTAGAGTGCATGTCCACAGATCCCTGAAGGTAGCAGGCCAGGTTGACAACATGGTTACGAAGGCATACGGAATACTTGCCTTTATTAGCCGAGACATAGAATACACGAGCAGGGAGGTTATGCTTGAACCGTATAAAACACTAGTTAAGCCACAGCAAGAGCACTGCGTGCAGTTCTGGTCACCGCATTACAGGAAAAATGTGATTGCACTAGAGAGGGTACAGAGGAGATTTACAAGGATGTTACATAGAAACATAGAAAATAGATGCAGGAGTAGGCCATTCGGCCCTTCGAGCCTGCACTGCCATTCAATGAGTTCATGGCTGAACATGCAACTTCAGTACCCCATTCCTGCTTTCACACCATACCCCTTGATCCCCCTAGTAGTAAGGACTACATCTAACTCCTTTTTGAAGATATTTAGTGAATTGGCCTCAACAACTTTCTGTGGTAGAGAATTCCACAGGTTCACCACTCTCTGGGTGAAGAAGTTTCTCCTCATCTCGGTCCTAAATGGCTTACCCCTTATCCTTAGACTGTGACCCCTGGTTCTGGACTTCCCCAACATTGGGAACATTCTTCCTGCATCTAACCTATCTAAACCCGTCAGAATTTTAAACGTTTCTATGAGATCCCCTCTCATTCTTCTGAACTCCAGTGAATATAAGCCCAGTTGATCCAGTCTTTCTTGATATGTCAGTCCCGCTATCCCGGGAATCAGTCTTGTGAACCTTCGCTGCACTCCCTCAATAGCAAGAATGTCCTTCCTCAAGTTAGGAGACCAAAAATGTACACAATACTCCAGGTGTGGCCTCACCAAGGCCCTGTACAACTGTAGTAACACCTCCCTGCCCCTGTACTCAAATCCCCTCGCTATGAAGGCCAACATGCCATTTGCTTTCTTAGCCGCCTGCTGTATCTGCATGCCAACCTTCAATGACTGATGTACCATGACACCCAGGTCTCGTTGCACCTCCCCTTTTCCTAATCTGTCACCATTCAGATAATAGTCTGTCTCTCTGTTTTTACCACCAAAGTGGATAACCTCACATTTATCCACATTATACTTCATCTGCCATGCATTTGCCCACTCACCTAACCTATCCAAGTCACTCTGCAGCCTCATAGCATCCTCCTCGCAGCTCACACTGCCACCCAACTTAGTGTCATCCGCAAATTTGGAGATACTACATTTAATCCCCTCGTCTAAATCATTAATGTACAATGTAAACAGCTGGGGCCCCAGCACAGAACCTTGCGGTACCCCACTAGTTACTGCCTGCCATTCTGAAAAGTACCCATTTACTCCTACTCTTTGCTTCCTGTCTGCCAACCAGTTCTCAATCCACGTCAGTACACTACACCCAATCCCATGTGCTTTAACTTTGCACATTAATCTCTTTTGTGGGACCTTGTCGAAAGCCTTCTGAAAGTCCAAATACACCACATCAACTGATTCTCCCTTGTCCACTCGACTGGAAACATCCTCAAAAAATTCCAGAAGATTTGTCAAGCATGATTTTCCTTTCACAAATCCATGCTGACTTGGACCTATCATGTCACCTCTTTCCAAATGCACTGCTATGATATCCTTAATAATTGATTCCATCATTTTACTCACTACCGATGTCAGGCTGACCGGTCTATAATTCTCTGTTTTCTCTCTCCCTCCTTTTTTAAAAAGTGGGGTTACATTGGCTACCCTCCACTCCATAGGAACTGATCCAGAGTCTATGGAATGTTGGAAAATGACTGTCAATGCATCCGCTATTTCCAAGGCCACCTCCTTAAGTACTCTGGGATGCAGACCATCAGGCCCTGGGGATTTATCGGCCTTCAATCCCATCAATTTCCCCAACACAATTTCCCGACTAATAAGGATTTCCCTCAGTTCTTCCTTCTTACTAGTCCCTCTGACCCCTTTTATATCCGGAAGGTTGTTTGTGTCCTCCTTGGTGAATACCGAACCAAAGTACTTGTTCAATTGGTTTGCCATTTCTTTGTTCCCTGTTATGACTTCCCCTGATTCTGACTGCAGGGGAACTACATTTGTCTTTACTAACCTTTTTCTCTTTACATATCTATAGAAGCTTTTGCAGTCCGTTTTAATGTTCCCTGCAAGCTTCCTCTTGTACCCTATTTTCCCTGCCCGAATCAAACCCTTTGTCCTCCTCTGCTGAGTTCTAAATTTCTCCCAGTCCCCGGGTTCGCTGCTATTTCTGGCCAATTTGTATGCCACTTCCTTGGCTTTAATACTATCCCTGATTTCCCTGATAGCCACGGTTGAGCCACCTTCCCTTTTTTATTTTTACGTCAGACAGGGATGTACAATTGTTGTAGTTCATCCATGCGGTCTCTAAATGTCTGCCATTGCCCATCCACTGTCAACCCCTTAAGTATCATTCATCAATCTATCCTAGCCAATTCACGCCTCATACCTTCAAAGTTACCCTTCTTTAAGTTCTGGACCATGGTCTCTGAATTAACTGTTTCATTCTCCATCCTAATGTAGAATTCCACCATATTATGGTCACTCTTACCCAAGGGGCCTCGCACAATGAGATTGCTAATTAATCCTCTCTCATTACACAACACCCAGTCTAAGATGGCCTCCCCCCTAGTTGGTTCCTCGACATATTGGTCTAGAAAACCATCCCTTATGCACTCCAGGAAATCCTCCTCCACCGTATTGCTTCTAGTTTGGTTAGTCCAATCTATATGCATATTAAAGTCACCCATGATAACTGCTGCACCTTTATTGCATGCACCCCTAATTTCCTGTTTGATGCCCTCCCCAACATCACTACTACTGTTTGGAGGTCTGTATACAACTCCCACTAACTTATTTTGTCCTTTGGTGTTCTGCAGCTCTACCCATATATAGATTCCACATCATCCAAGCTAATGTCCTTCCTAACTATTGCATTAATCTCCTCTTTAACCAGCAATGCTACCCCACCTCCTTTTCCTTTTACTCTATCCTTCCTGAATGTTGAATACCCCTGGATGTTGAGTTCCCAGCCCTGATCATCCTGGAGCCACGTCTCTGTAATCCCAATCACATCATATCTGTTAACATCTATTTGCACAGTTAATTCATCCACCTTATTACGGATACTCCGTGCATTAAGACACAAAGCCTGGACTGGAGAATTTAAGATTGGATTAGCTGGGGTTGTTTTCTTTAGAACAGAGGAGGCTGAGGAGAGACCTTACTGAGGTGTATAAAATTATGAGGGGCCTAGATAGAGTGGATAGGAAGGACCTATTTCCTTTAGCAGATGGGTCAACAACCAAGGACATCGATTTAAAGTAATTGGTTGGAGGTTTAGAGGAGATTTGAGGGGAATTCTTTTCACCCAGAGGGTGATCTGCATCTGGAACTCACTGCTTGAAAGGGTGGTCGAGGCAGAAACCCTCACCACATTTAAAACATACTTGGATATGCACTTGAAGTGCCGTAACCTACAGAGCTACGGACCAAGAGCTGGAAAGTGGGATTAGGCTGGATAGCTCTTTGTCGGCCAGCACGGACACGATTGGCCAAAATGGCCTCCTTGGTGGGAAACAGCTAAATTTCTATGATTCTATGATTGTATAGCACATTCTACATAGTTAAACAACCCATGTTGTGTCACAATGGAGAGGGGGTAAGCAACACTGAGCAGGAAATGTAGCATATAAGCTAAGGTGTCTGAGGCCTGGTTCAAGAGGAATACATGGCAGGTGACGAGAAAGGTAGTTAGGCAGACGGCTTTAAGGAGAGAATTGCAGAGTGCGGGCATGTGACTACTGAAGGCTCTGTCATTAATGGTGGAGTGGAGGAGGGGGGTCAGAGTTGTCCAGACTCAGATGAGTGGAGTGTATGGTCTGGGACATCGGGTTGGAGAAGGTTGTAAAGGTAAGGTGGGGTAAGGCCATGTAAACAAGGACAAGGGATAATGAAATGAAGAGCTGTTGGTGGGAAGCAGCTAGATTTAAGACTTTATTCTGTTCAGCCGTATTTCAGCCTGCAGGGTCACTGAGGGGTGGGGACGGTTTGGGGGCGGGTGCAGGTACTTTATATCACAAGCGGTTAGCAGGTTGACTGAGCAGTATTACAGAGGCTGCGGAGAGGATTGTTGATGAGTACAAGGAGCCTTCAGTAACAGTTAGGGCTGGAAATCCATGAACTCACCTCCACTCCATAGCGCCATGAAGTGACCACAATATTCCTTTCCCCCTTTGCTATCCCGGTAACTGGCAGCGCCGGCAAAAGAAATGGTGGTGTGGTGACGTCAATCGGCGTGGAACGCCAACTTAACGTCACCAACGCAAATTTAGACTCTCGCGCTGAACTCAACGCTGGGTCCTGAGCACACCAGGTTAACCTAGCGTACAAGCAGGCTGACCGTGGAGATGTCTGCAGCTTCTAAAAGGACACACACAACATTCAGGTAAGTTTGTATTTAAGAGTTTGAACTGGGTTTTTTGATTTTATTGAAGTGGTGGCTTGCTATAATAGATGTGAAAAGTTTTTGAAATGTGTAGGGAGTGCTACTGGATGCTTGCAAGGGCTCAGATGGTAAATAAAGGCCTTTGAGCAGGCAGAACACGCTGCGAATACTCAGCAGGTCGCGCAACATCTGTGGAGAGAAAACCAGAGTTCACGTCTCAGCTCGACATGCTGCCTGACCAACTGAATATTTCCAGCGTTTTCTGCTGCTTTTTCACGTTTACATCAGCCACTTGCAGGGGGAAGAGGAAACCGAAGAGGAGAAATCAGACAGAAGGATGCACCCCTTTGTGGTCGGATATCTGGGATGGAATCAAACACCTGTGGTGCCACTAGCTGGGCAGGCTCCCTTTTCTTGTTAACCCACTGGCTGGGCAGGCTGCCTCTTCTTGTTGACCCACTGGCTGGGCAGGCTGCCTCTTCTTGTTGACCCACTGGCTGGGCAGGCTGCCTCTTCTTGGGTGTGTGAAATGAGGAAGGCACAAGGGTGGAGTTGTGATGGTGTGAGGTCGGGAAAGCAAGAGGTGAATACCAGAAAGAGGATAATGTACGAGGATACTCACATCTTGTATCCTTTCAGCCCCGCCGCTGGCCAAGGGTTCAGCCACACTCCTGCCAAGAATGTCCTGCATCGACTCCTCCAAGGGAGTGAGGGGAGGCTAGGAGTGGGAGATGTGCCTCGTCATTGGTGCAGATTGTTGGTATGTTTTTGTGGAGCAGCCCTGCTCCTCCGTTGCCCACAAGAATAATTTGGGCTGCTGCTGCCTGGGGCCCCTCAATTCCCAATCCTGACTCCCCCCCCCCGCCAATCTCCCCGCCCCACACGGAACTTACTTTGCTGGAGACTGCCTCGGCCCGGTCTTGAGGCTTCGATCCGGCAAGCTGCGTCCTGATGCCTGTTTAACACCCTACAGCTTGGCCGCCAGATTTCAATGAGGCCGGGGCCTCAGAATTGCCTCTTCACTTTGGAACAAGCAGTCAAGCTGCATGCTCCGCTGATTCGATCCCAAAAGGTCAAATAGACCCCAGACTGTGCTGATGAGGCTGCCGACCACTTCATGACATCACTACGAGTCCATGATACAGATTTGATGTATTATTGTGGTGCTTTGGGGACGTTTTTCCCAGTTTGCATTGCTGTCTCAGGATATCGCAGGCGTGCTGCCGTGAAACATTCTGTCCATTACAATGAATGGGAGATGGGGACATGGCACAGTCGGTGATTTCCCCATAAATATATCTATGTGACCAGTGAGCGAGGCTGTGTTTACTTGGAGCTTCTCTAGTTATTTCCCCTTCCCTTTTGTTTTTGGGATCTCCCTCTGCCTTTCCCCATCCTGTAACCAAACAGAGAAGAAATGTAAGTGATTCCCAGACCTCTGCGACTGTTGTGTTGGAACGGGTCAGAGTCGCATGTGAGCTGCCTGAGACAAAGCACACTACTACTTAGCGTCCGTCTCTCACCTTCATTCGATATCTCCCCTGACGGGCTCAGCAGCTTTAGGCTGGCATCCTGCTCTTGGAGAGGACGACCCATTGGGATTATCAGTGCAATGGGCCATTGTATTACCCTCACTTTATGTTTCTCTGTGTTCAGCGGCCCCATTAGCTGTCTGTACCTTTCACAATGTTGCCTTATATTTATGCAGGTCTGGACACAAATATATCACCCTTTAGTTAAATATGTGAAACTTTGCATTTGTATTTTATCTTTTGCTGTAGGTCTGGTGATCAGATTTTTAAAATTAACGCGACAAGTACCCACAATCTGACTCTGAGTGAAGCTCACACCCTTCTACAGCATCGCAAGTCTGGACCTATTGACCTAATAATCAGCCGGCATCCTGAACCCCTGGGAAGGAACTGAGGACGTGGACTGAATTCGGATGGTACAGACCAAGACAAAGGGAGGTATTTGAACCTAACTCAGCAGTCAGCAACCTGGCGGGATCGGGAGCAATGTTGCTTTTTATCCCACCCAATTTCACTCTCCATGGAAGTCAATAGAGAGTAATATTGAGCGGGTGTAAAACTGGCATTCCACCCGATCCTGTGGGCTTCCCGCCTCATCGCTTAGGTTCAAATGAACCCGAATAGTTTCTTGTGCTCTCTTATCACAGCTTGCATTTTATTGTGGCTTTAATGTAATGGAACATCACAAGGCTTTTCGCAGACCGGTGTTGAAGAAAATGCATGGTGACCTGAGGAGGATGAGATTGGAAGGGTGATTAGAATCTTGGTTGTTGTGATGGGCTTTGAGAAGGTGCAGAGAGAGGATGTGAGAGAGTTTCAGAGAGTAGCATCAAGGCAGCTGAAGGCTCCCTCATCAAAGGTGGATCAAGGCGTGGGATGCACAAAAGGCCGGGTTTCGAAGAACAGTGTGTTTGGGAGGGAATATAAAGAGAGAAGGCTGGGGCGAGTGCAGAGGCTGATTGGGTGTGAGGCCATGGAGGGGCTTAGACAAGGGTGCGGTTTTTATATTTTGTCACATAATACTGATTTAATATGTTCAGTAGCAGTTTAAGAACATAAGGAATAGGAGCTGGGGTCGGCCATTCGGCCCTTCGAGCCTACTCCAATTCTGGCTGATGGCTGATCTTCTACCTCAACTCCACCTTCCTGCACTATCCACTGATCTCTTAATTCCCTTAGTTCCCAAACATTTATCGACCTCTGTCTTGAATATAATCAATGACTGACCATCCACAGCCCTCTGGGGTAGAGAATTCCAAAGATTCACAACCGTTTGAGTGAAAGAATTTCCCCTCATCTCGGTCCCAAATTGCCTACCCTTTATTCTGAGACTGTGACCCCGTGTTCTAGATTCCTCAGTCAAGGGAAACATCTTTTCCAGCATTAACCCTGTCAAGCCCCTTAAGATTTTTATATGTTTCAATTAGATCACCTCTCATTTTTCTAAACGCTGGGGAATTCAGTTTATTCAATCTCTCCTACATAAGAATATAAGAAATAGAAGCAGGAGCAGGCCATTTTGTCCTTCGAGCCTGCTCCGCCATTCAATAAGATCATGGCTGACCTGATCATGGTCTCTGTAAAGTCCTGTCCCCTCAGTACAGATTCACACGAGGCATGTAGTGAAGTCAAGATCACTCTGGACCTGCACCTTTATTTCACAGCTCTGGAATGCTGCACTTGCCTGAGACCTGTCCTTATATACCTGTCTCTTGCAAGTGCACCCCTGGTGGTAAGGTATGCTGGTGGTTACAGGTCATATCGTATTATAGTCATGTATAGCATGTTAGGATACAGTTATATATAATAATATAAGATACATGACATCACCCTCCCCCAAGGTCTTATTGTCTTTATAGGTTCAGTCTCTCAGGTGATCTACGCTCTCGTGTGGAGCGTCTGAGTTGTGGTTCAGTTGTTTGCCTTGGTGTCTGTTTTTCTTTGGGTGTGGTTGCTGGTATCTCGATTCTGTTTCGATTGGTGTGATTGTTGTTGACTCGCCTGGGCTGTCTGTTGGGATTGCCCTTTCCTCAGGTTGTTCCCTCTGTCTGTCCACCAGGTGTGGTGCGAGTTCCACATTGTAGTCTGCCTCTGGTTCCACAGTGTTGTTGGTAAATCTGCTTTTGACTTGGTCTACATGCCTCCTGCAGGTTTTGCCATTGTCCATTTGTACTACCAGTAGCCTGTTTCATTCCTTTCCCATTACTGTCCCTGCAAGCCATTTGGGACCCCTGCCATAGTTTAGTACAAACACTTTGTCCTCTATCTCATTCCATCTCCCCCCTCGAATTTCTGTCATGGTACTCAGTTAGCTTACGGCGCTTTGCCTCAACAATTTTGTGCATGTCTGGGAGGATTAATGAGAGCCTTGTTTTTAAAGTCCTTTTCATCAACAGATGCGCGGGGGGGATCCCAGTCAGTGAGTGCAGACGAGATCTGTATGCCAGCAGCAGTCGCGACAGGCGACCCTGCAGCGTGGGACCTTGGATTTTAAGCATGCCTTGTTTAATGATTTGCACTGCTCTCTCCGCCTGGCCATTGGAGGCCGGCTTGAACGGTGCCGTCTTGACGTGATTTATGCCGTGGTCAATTATAAAGTCGTGGAATTCTGCGCTGGTGAAGCACGGACCATTGTCACTGACCAATATGTCAGGGATTCCGTGCGTTGCAAACATGGTTGCGAGGCTCTCCACAGTGGTGGAGGTTGTGCTCGAGTTTAAAATGGTGCATTCGATCCACTTTGAAAATGCATCTACAACTACGAGGAACATTTTGCCCATGAATGGGCCCGCATAGTCTACGTACACCCGCGACCACGGTTTGGTAGGCCAGGGCCAGGGGCTCAGGAGAGCCTCCCTGGGGGCATTGCTGAGTTGGGCACAAATGGTGCACCTTCGGACGCAGAGCTCCAGGTCCGCGTCAATACCAGGCCACCAGACGTGGGATCTGGCTATGGCCTTCATGAGAACGATCCCTGGGTGCTCGCGGTGGAGCTCCCGGACAAATGCCTCTCTGCCTCGCAGAGGCATGACTACTCGGCTGCCCCACATCAGGCAGTCTGCTTGTAGTGATAGCTCATGCATGCGCCTGTGAAAGGGTTTTAATTCCTCGGGGCAGGCATCGCGAGCCTCTGCCCAGTCACCGGTTAGGACACATCTTTTTACTAAGGATAACGTGGGGTCGCTGGCCGTCCAGGCTCTGATTTGGCGAGCCGTCATGGGCGAACTTGTGGACTCAAAGGCATTGATTGCCATGACTATCTCACAGTCCTGTTCGTCAGACCCTTCCGTGGTCGCCAGGGGTAGCCTGCTGAGCGCGTCGGCATAGTTGTCTGTGCCTGGTCTGTGCCTTATGGTATAGTCGTAGGACGCCAGCATGAGTGCCCACCGTTGAATTCGCGCTGAGGCGTTGGCATTTATTGCCTTGCTCTCGGATAGGAGGGATGTGAGGGGCTTGTGGTCAGTTTCTAACGCGAACTTGGTGCATCATTTTGACACCGTACACGCACGCGAGCACCTCCTTCTCTACCATCACGTACCCACGTTCTACCCGAGAAAGTGACCTGGAGACATAAGCTATGGGTTGTAATTTGCCCGCACTATTGACATGTTGCAAAACGCACCCGACCCCATACACTGACACATCGCATGTGAGAACTAGCTTTTTACCTGGTTCAAAGAAAGTCAAAACACTGTTGGAACACAGAAGGTTGCGTGCCTTATTGAAGGTGCGTTCCTGAGCGTCCCCCCAAAACCAATCGCACCCCTTCCTGAGTAGCACGTGGAGAGGCTCCAGCAGCGTGCTTAAGTTCTGCATAAAGTTCCCAAAGTAATTGAGTAGCCCGAGAAAGGCGCGCAGTTCTGAGACATTCCGGGGCCTGGGTGCCAGGTGAATTGCTTCTGTTTTGGACTCTGTTGGGCGGATTCCATCAGCAGCAATCCTTCTGCCCAAAAATTCAACCTCGGGTGCGAGAAACAGGCACTTGGATTTCTTGACTCGTAGGCCTACCCGATCCAACTGCTTTAGTACTCCTCCAAATTACAGAGATGGGAGTCGGTGTCCCTGCCCGTGATAAGTATGTTGTCTTGAAATACAACCGTCCCCGGGATGGACTTGAGCAGACTCTCCATGTTGCGCTGGAATATGGCAGCTGCCGACATGATACCGAATGGGCATCGATTGTACATGAAAAGGCCTCGATGTGTGTTGATGGTGGTGAGCAACTTGGATTCCTCGGTCAATTCTTGCATTATATACGCAGATGTGAGGTCTAGTTTTGAAAAAAGTTTACCCCCAGCCAATGTGGCAAATAAGTCCTCCGCTCTGGGCAGCGGGTACTGGTCCTGTAGGGAGACTCTGTTTATGGTAGATTTGTAGTCTCCACAGATTCGTACGGATCCATCAGGCTTCATGACTGGGATGATGGGACTTGCCCAGTCGCTAAATTCCACAGGTGATATAATGCCCTCCCGCAGAAGCCTGTCTAGTTCGTGTTCAATCTTTTCCCTCATCACATAGGGTACAGCTCTGGCCTTGTGATGGACCAGTCTAGCATCTTGTGTGATGTAGATTTTGACTTTGGCCCCTTTGAAAGTGCCCACACCTAGCTGAAAGGGATGTTCAAATCGCTTTATAACTGTTGAGCAGGAGGCCCGTTCCTCTAATGACATGGCATGGACATCATCCCATTTCCAGTTTAGTTTTGGCAGCCAGCTTCTCCCCAGCAGTGCTGGGGGGTCTCCGGGGACAATCCACAGGGGAAGTCGGTTCACTGTCCCTTTGTGTGTGACAGAGAGCATGGCGCTGCCGAGGATTGGTACGATTTCTTTGGTATAGGTCCTTAGTTTGGTGTCGACCCTTGTGAGTTTTGGTCTGTCACTTTTATGCGGCCACAGTTGTTCAAATTGTTGAGCGCCCATGAGAGATTGACTCGCTCCCATATCCAGCTCCATGTTGACAGGTGTCCCGTTGTGTAGGACCCTCATCATTATAGGAGGCGTCCTGTTGTAGGAGCAGCGGCCATTGATCGTGTTGACCCGCTGTACATCGGTGTCCCGGGTACTGTCCCCACCGTCTTCTGGTCCGCTTTCCGACCCATCCGATTTGTATACCAGCCGAGCTGCCGTTTTTTTGCACATGCGGGCCAAATGCCCTGTATATTCACAGTTCCTGCAAACAGCCTGCTGAAATCGACATCCCCTTGACAAATGCCCACCCCCACACCTCCAGCACAGACTGCTTTCAAAGAATGAGCTGCGTCTGGCTGATCTCTCTTGAGCTTCTCTCAGTTTGTAGTTGATTGTTCACATTGTGGGTTGATGAGGTGTGAACGGCCGTTGCTGTGGCCCTTGATGGCTTCTGGCGCCACTGCCTGCTGTTGAGGGCCTGTTCTCCCGGTTTTGTCTGTGTGTGGGGGTAGCAGCTTGTTTAGTGCTGTGAACTTCTTGTTCCGATATTTCGTTAGTTGTTGTACCTGCATTGTAAATCAACCTCGTTTTTTCTTCCCTACCAAGAATGTCTGTGCAACCAGTGCTGCTGCCTCTAAGGTCAGGTTCTTGGTCTCTATGAGCTTTCGGAATATCTCTGCGTGGCCTATTCCTTCAATGAAAAAGTCTCTCAGCATTTCTCTCCTCAGTTCATCGGAGAACTCACATAAACTAGCCAAGTTGGCAGTCGGGAGTCCGTGAGTCAGAGAGGCCTACAAAAGGCCACGAGGTCGGGAGGTGCATCGCTGAGTCGGGAGTCCGTGAGTCAGAGAGGCTTACAAAAGGCCACGAGGTCGGGAGGTGTGTCACTGAGTCGGGAGTCCGTGAGTCAGAGAGGCCGACAAAAGGCCACGAGGTCGGGAGGTGCGTCGCTGAGTCGGGAGTCCGTGAGTCAGAGAGGCCTACAAAAGGCCGCGAGGTCGGGAGGTGCGTCGCTGAGTCGGGAGTCCGTGAGTCAGAGAGGCCGACAAAAGGCCCAGCTTGTGCAGCTACAGGGAGAAGGCAAAAAGAAGTAGAAAGAAATAGAAAGGTGACGTCACAGCCAAGGGGGTAAGTGATTGGCTGGTGACTGGTAAGTAGTTTTTCTTTTTTCTCTTCCATATCAGTGAGTAACTTTTAGCACTGTTGTTGCCAATTTAAGTTAATCTAAGGGTTAAGTCATGGCAGGCGAGCTCGGACAAGTGTTATGCTCCTCCTGTACTATGTGGGAAATCAGGGACTACGTTTGTGGGAAGTGTATCCGCCTCCAGCACCTGACGGTCCGCGTTGCGGAATTGGAGCTGAGGGTGGATTCACTCTGGAGCATCCACGATGCTGAGAATGACGTGACTAGCACGTGTAGCGAGTTGGTCTTACCGCAGGTGAAGGGTCCACAGCCAGTTAGGGAATGGAAGACCAGCAGGAAGAGCAGTGCAAGGAAGGTAGTGCAGGGATCCCCTGCGGTCATCCCCCTGCAAAACAGATACACTGCTTTGAGTACTGTTGAGGGGGATGACTCAGCAGCAGGGAGGGATTCAAATTCCTGGGACATTGGAATCGGTTCTGGGGGAGGAGGGCAGCAGCAGCCAAATTCATGGCACCGTGGCTGGCTCTGCTGCACAGGAGGGCAGGAAAAAGAGTGGGAGAGCGATAGTGATAGGGGATTCAATTGTAAGAGGAATAGATAGGCGTTTCTGCGGCCGCAACCGAGACTCCAGGATGGTATGTTGCCTCCTTGGTGCAAGGGTCAAGGATGTCTCGGAGCGGGTGCAGGACATTCTGAAAAGGGTGGGTGAACAGCCAGTTGTCGTGGTGCACATTGGTACCAACGATATAGGTAAAAAAAGGGTCCAACGAGACGAATTTAAGGAGCATGGAGCTAAATTAAAACATAGGACCTCAAAAGTAGTAATCTCGGGATTGCTACCAGTGCCACGTGCTAGTCAGAGTAGGAATCGCAGGATAGCTCAGATGAATACGTGGCTTGAGCAGTGGTGCAGCAGGGAGGGATTCAAATTCCTGGGACATTGGAATCGGTTCTGGGGAGGTGGGACCAGTACAAACCGGGCGGTCTGCACCTGGGCAGGACCAGAACCAATGTCCTAGGGGGAGTGTTTGCTAGTGCTGTTGGGGAGGAGTTAAACTAATATGGCAGGGGGATGGGAACCAATGCAGGGAGACAGAGGGAAACAAAATGGAGACAAAAACAAAAGACAGAAAGGAGATGAGTAAAAGTGGAGGGCAGAGAAACCCAAGGCAAAAAACAAAAAGGGCCACTGTATAGCAAAATCCTAAAGGTTCAAAGTGTAATAAAAAGGCAAGCATGAAAGCTCAGTGCCTCAATGCAAGGAGTATTCGGAACCCAGGAGAGGGCTCTGAGCTAGTTAGAGTGGGTGAGAGCTCAGATGAACAGGACCCCAAGAAAGAATGCAAAAGGCAGGAGGCAACAGAGCAGAGTAGCACTGGGGTAAGTGTAAACCACAAGGTGATAGGAAGGGACAATATGTATGAATATAAAGGGGCTGCAGGAGGGGTCAAAACTAAAAATCATGGTTTAAAAACTAGTATTAAAACACTCTACCTAAACGCACGCAGCATTCGAAATAAAGTAAATGAGTTGACGGCACAAATCATTACAAATGGGTATGATTTGGTGGCCATTACAGAAATGTGGTTGCAGGGTGGCCAAGACTGGGAATTAAACATACAGGGGTATCTGACAATTCGGAAAGATAGACAAGAAGGGAAAGGAGGTGGGGTAGCTCTGTTAATAAAACATGATATCAGGGCAGTTGTGAGAGACGATATTGGCTCTAATGAACAAAATGTTGAATCATTGTGGGTGGAGATTAGAGATAGTAAGGGGAAAAAGTCACTGGTGGGTGTAGTTTATAGGCCCCCAAATAATAACTTCACGGTGGGGCGGGCAATAATCAAGGGAATAATGGAGGCATGTGAAAAAGGAACGGCAGTAATCATGGGGGATTTTAACCTACATATCGATTGGTCAAATCAAATCGCACGGGGTAGCCTTGAGGGGGAATTCATAGAATGCAGATGGGATTGTTTCTTAGAACAGTATGTTACAGAACCTACAAAGGAACAAGCTATCTTAGATCTGGTCCTGTGTAATGAGACAGGAATAATAAACGATCTCCAAGTAAAAGATCCTCTCGGAATGAGTGATCACAGTATCGTTGAATTTGTGATACAGATTGAGGGTGAGGAAGTAGTGTCTCAAACAAGCATACTATGCTTAAACAAAGGGGACTACAGTGGGATGAGGGCAGAGTTGGCTAAAGTAGACTGGAAACACAGACTAAACGGTGGCACAATTGAGGAACAGTGGAGGACTTTTAAGGAGCTCTTTCATAGTGCTCAACAAAAATATATTCCTATGAAAAAGAAGGGCGGTAAGAGAAGGGATAACCAGCCATGGATAACCAGGGAAATTAAGGAGAGTATCAAATTAAAAACCAATGTGTATAAGGTGGCTAAGGTTAGTGGGAAACTAGAAGATTGGGAAAATTTTAAACAACAGCAAAGAATTACTAAAAAAGCAATAAAGAAAGGAAAAATAGATTACGAAAGTAAACTTGCGCAAAACATAAAAACAGATAGTAAAAGCTTTTACCGATATATAAAATGGAAAAGAGTGACTAAAGTAAATGTTGGTCCCTTAGAAGATGAGAAGGGGGATTTAATAATGGGAAATGTGGAAATGGCTGAGACCTTAAACAATTATTTTGCTTCGGTCTTCACAGTGGAAGACACAAAAACCATGCCAAAAATTGCTGGTCACGGGAATGTGGGAAGGGAGGACCTTGAGATAATCACTATCACTAGGGGGGTAGTGCTGGACAGGCTAATGGGACTCAAGGTAGACAAGTCCCCTGGTCCTGATGAAATGCATCCTAGGGTATTAAAAGAGATGGCGGAAGTTATAGCAGATGCATTCGTTATAATCTACCAAAATTCTCTGGACTCTGGGGAGGTACCAGCGGATTGGAAAGCAGCTAATGTAACGCCTCTGTTTAAAAAAGGGGGCAGACAAAAGACAGGTAACTATAGGCCGGTTAGTTTAACATCTGTAGTGGGGAAAATGCTTGAAGCTATCATTAAGGAAAAAATAGCGGGACATCCAGATAGGAATAGTGCAATCAAGCAGACGCAACATGGATTCATGAAGGGGAAATCATGTTTAACTAATTTACTGGAATTCTTTGAGGATATAACGAGCATGGTGAATCGAAGTGTACGGATGGATGTGGTGCATTTAGATTTCCAAAAGGCATTCGATAAGGTGCCACACAAAAGGTTACTGCAGAAGATAAAGGTACGCGGAGTCAGAGGAAATGTATTAGCATGGATGGAGAATTGGCTGGCGAACAGAAAGCAGAGAGTCGGGATAAATGGGTCCTTTTCGGGTTGGAAATCGGTGGTTAGTGGTGTGCCACAGGGATTGGTGCTGGGACCACAACTGTTTACAATATATATAGATGATCTGGAAGAGGGGACAGAGTGTAGTGTAACAAAATTTGCAGATGACACAAAGATTAGTCGGAAAGCGGGTTGTGTAGAGGACAGAGAGAGGCTGCAAAGAGATTTAGATAGGTTAAGCGAATGGGCTAAGGTTTGGCAGATGGAATACAATGTTGGAAAATGTGAGGTCATCCACCTTGGAAAAAAAAACAGTAAAAGGGAATATTATTTGAACGGGGAGAAATTACAACATGCTGCGGTGCAGAGGGACCTGGGGGTCCTTGTGCATGAATCCCAAAAAGTTAGTTTGCAGGTGCAGCAGGTATTCAGGAAGGCGAATAGAATGTTGGCCTTCATTGCGAGAGGGATGGAGTACAAAAGCAGGGAGGTCCTGCTGCAACTGTACAGGGTATTGGTGAGGCCGCACCTGGAGTACTGCGTGCAGTTTTGGTCAGCTTTCTTAAGGAAGGATATACTAGCTTTGGAGGGGGTACAGAGACGATTCACTAGGCTGATTCCGGAGATGAGGGGGTTACCTTATGATGATAGATTGAGTAGACTGGGTCTTTACTCGTTGGAGTTCAGAAGGATGAGGGGTGATCTTATAGAAACATTTAAAATAATGAAAGGGATAGACAAGATAGAGGCAGAGAGGTTGTTTCCACTGGTCGGGGAGACTAGAACTAGGGGGCACAGCCTCAAAATACGGGGGAGCCAATTTAAAACCGAGTTGAGAAGGAATTTCTTTTCCCAGAGAGTTGTGAATCTGTGGAATTCTCTGCCCAAGGAAGCAGTTGAGGCTAGCTCGTTGAATGTATTCAAATCACAGATAGATAGATTTTTAACCAATAAGGGAATTAAGGGTTACGGGGAGCGGGCGGGTAAGTGGAGCTGAGTCCACGGCCAGATCAGCCATGATCTTGTTGAATGGCGGAGCAGGCTCGAGGGGCTAGATGGCCTACTCCTGTTCCTAATTCTTATGTTCTTATGTTCTTATGTAACCTCCGAAGTTCCGCCACGAATTCGGGTATGCTCTGGCCAAACACAGCGTCTGTAGTTGTAGAACCTGTGTCTGGCCATGTGTAGGCTGCTCACTGGCTTCAGGTAATCTCTTACCAGTGTGCTCAATTCTTCAAACGACTTGCTTGCTGGTTTCTCGGGTGCCAACAGATCCTTCATTAAAGCGTATTTTTCGAGCCACAGCCGGTCAAGAGATGGGCTCTTCTCTTGTCTGCCTTATCGTCGCCTAACCAGTCTTTGGTTACAAAGCTTTGCTGGAGCCTTTCTATAAAGTCCTCCCAATTGTCTCCCGCATTGTACTTTTCATCTGATCCGTTGTTCGCCATTCTGTGGATTCTGTAATCCCGTAACTCGTCGCCAATGTAAAGTCCTGTCCCCTCAGTACAGATTCACACGAGGCATGTAGTGAAGTCAAGGTCACTCTGGACCTGCACCTTTATTTCACAGCTCTGGAATGCTGCACTTGCCTGAGACCTGTCCTTATATACCTGTCTCTTGCAAGTGCACCCCTGGTGGTAAGGTATGCTGGTGGTTACAGGTCATATCTTATTACAGTCATGTATAGCATGTTAGGATACAGTTATATATAATAATGTAAGATACATGACAGCCTCAACTCCACTGTCCTGCCCGCTCCGCATAACCCTTGACTCCCCAGTTCAAAAATCTGTCAATCTCCACCTTATATATATTCAATGACCCAGCCTCCACAGCTCTCTGGGGTAGAGAATTCCAAAGATTCATGACCCTCTGAGAGAAGAAATCCCACCTCATCTCCATTTTAAATGGGAGGCCTCGTATTCTGAAACTATGCCCCAGAGGTCTAGATTACCCCACGAGGGGAAACATCTTCTCTGCATCTACCCTGTCAAGCCGCCTCAGAATCTTATATGTTTTAATATCGCCTCTCATTTTTCTCAACTCCAATGAGTGTAGGCTCAACCTTTCTTCATAAAACAACCACTTCATCTTCGGAATCAACCTAGTGAACCTGCTCTGAGCTGCCTCCAATGCAAGTATATCCCTTCTTAAATAAGGAGACCAAAACTGTACTCGGTACTCCAGATGTGCTCTCACCAACGCCCTGTACAGTTGTAGCAAGACTTCCCTACTTTTATACTCCATCCCCATTGCAATAAAGGCCAACCTTCTATTTGCCTTCCTATTTACTTGCTGTACCTGCATTTAAATGTTTTGTGTTTCGTGTACAAGGACTTCTCTGTGCTACAGCACTTGTAGTATCCAAATATACGACATCTGCTGGTTCCCCCTTATCCACCCTGCTCGTTACATCCTCAAAGAACTCCAGCAAATTTGTCAATCATAATTGCCCTTTCATAAAACCATGCTGACTCTGCTTGACTGTATTCTGATTTTCTAAATGTCCTGCTGCTGCTTCCTTAATAATGGATTCCAGCATTTTCCCAATGACAGGTTTTAGTCTAACTGGTCTATAGTTTCCTGCTTTCTGTTTCCCTCCCTTCTTGAATAGGTGCATTATATTTACTGTTTTCGATCTGGGTGGGACCTCTCCAGAATCCAGGGAATTTTGGGAGATTACAACCAATGCATCCACTATCTCTGCAGTCACTTCTTTTAAGCCCCTCGAATGCAGGCCATCAGGTCCAGGGGACTTGTCCACCTTTAGTCCCATTAGTTTGTCTACTTTGATTATCTATTATTATTGGGATGCTTTTAATGTCTTCTTCCATGAAGACCGATACAAAATATTTGTTCAAAATATTTCTGCCATTTCCCTGTTTCCCTTTATTAATTCCCCCGTCTCTTCCTCTGAGGAACCAACGTTTACTTTCGCTTCTCTCTTCCTTTTTATATACCTCATAGGGCAATTGCCTCAGCCCAGTCCAGTGAATCTTTTCAGCACTCCCTCTAAAGCAAGTACATCTTTCCTTAGATACGGAGACCAGAACTGTGCACAGTATTCCAGGTGTGGCCTTTCCAATGCCCTGTATAATTGTAGTAAGATTTCTTTACTCTTATACTCTAATCCCTTTGTAATAAAAGCTAACATTCCTTTTGCTTTCCGAATTGCTCACTGTACCTGCATGTTAAATTTCTGTGGTTCATGTACAAGGACACCCTGGTCCCTCTCAATGCAAACATTTGCCGGTCTCTCAACATTCAAAAATATTCTGCTTTTTTGTTTTTCCTACCAAAGTGGATAACTTTACACTTCCCCACATTATATTCCATTTTCCATTTCCCACTCAGTCATCCTGTCTATATCTCTCTGCAACCTCTTTGTGTTCTCCTCACAATTTACTTTCCCACCTAACTTTGTATCATCAGCAAACTTGAATGCATTGCATTCAGTCCCTTCATCCAAGTCATTAATATAGATTGTAAATAGCTGAGGCCCAAGCATTGATCCTTGCCGTACCCCACTAGTTACAGCCTGTCATCTCAAAAAAATCCCATTTACTCCTACTCTCTGTTTTGTGTCTATTACCCAATCCTCAATTCATGCTAATATATTATCCCCAATCCCATGGTACTAATTTTATGTAATAACTTCTTGTGCGGCACGTTATCGAATGTTTTTTGAAAATCCAAATACATTACATCCATTGGTTCCCCCTTATCTATCTTATCAGTTACATCTTAAAAAAACTCTCACATTTGTCAAACGCAATTTCCCTTTCATAAAACCATGTTGACTCTGCCTGATCATATTGTGGTTTGGTAAGTGCCCTGTTACCACGTCCCTAATAATAGATTCTAGTACATTGCCTACAACTGATGTCAGGCTAATCGGCCTCTAGTTCCCTGCTTTTTCTCTTTCTCCTTTCTGAAATAGCGGGGTTATGTTTGCTACCTTCCAATCGTTAGGGACTATTCTAGAATCTAGGGAATTCGGGAAGATTAATACCAATGAGTCCGTTAACTCTGCAGCTACTTCTTTTAAAACCTGAGGATGCAAGTCATCAGGTCCAGGGGATTTGTCCCCACTTAGTCCCATTAATTTCTCCAGTACCATGGGCTGGATTTTCGGTCTTCTGCCACCCCTGTTAGTGCCCCGCAGGGGTGGCAATGGCGCTGGTAAGCATTTCCGGGTGGGTGGCGAGCTTCAAGCGCCCCGCCGGGACATTCGGTGCTGGTTTCGAGGGGGGCGTGGAGCATTACCACCCAGAAGTGGTGCGCCGATGTGCAACACCCCTGGTTGCGACAATGGCTCGATTTGTGGCTGGCGCCCGACCCATAGCACTCCGTAGAGCGCCCTGCTACGAATCCCTCTGGAAGCTGGTGTTTCAAGCTATAGCAGCTGCAGTGACGTAAGTAATGTCGACCTCAGGTAAGTGCGATTGTGTTTTTTTGCGATTTATTTTGTGGTGACGCGAATTATGTATTGGGAATGTTTTTGATGTTTTTTTTTCAGGTTTTCTTTGGTACCGAGGCCTCCCGAGACCGGCTGTTTAGCTCGGGATTTTCACTTGCCCAGCCGGCCTATTGCCCTAAAAGAAAATGCAAGTCATCGGGTCCTTGCAATGCCTCCCTTAGCACTCCGTTCCAGTCTCCGGGCTCAGCTGATGAATTTTGCAGCAACAGATGCAATCCATTTGTCAGCGCAAAATTTACCGCTCTGCCCGGATTAACGGCGCAACAGAGGTCCGATCGAATTTCCACCCACATGTCTTTACTTATACTGATTTCATTAAGTTCCTCATTCTCTCTAGACCATTGGTTCCTATTATTTCCAACTACTTTCTGTCTTCTACTGTGAAGACGGATACACAGTATTTGTTTAATGTCGCTACCATTTCCTTATTATCCATTATAATTTCTCCTGCCCCTGCCTCTAATGGGCCCACATTTATTTTCACTAATCTCTTCCGTTATACATACTGTAGTAATGTTTACAATCTGTTTTTATGTCTCCTGCTAATTTATTCTTATTCTTTTTTCTCTTTCCTTATCAATGCCTTGGTCCTCCTTTGCTGAATTCTAAAAAGCTCCCAATCCTCAGGCTTTCTACTCTTTGTGGCAGCATTACAAACCTCTTCCTTTGATCTAAAAACATCTTTAACTTCTCTTGTTAGCCAAAGTAGGGACACTGTTCCAGTGGGGTTTTTGAGGCTTATGGGAATGTATATTTGTTGTAAATTATGTATCAATTCTTTAAATGCTAGCCATTGCTTGTCTACTGTCATATCTTTTAACGTAGCTTCACAATCTATGTTACCTTAGCCAACTCGCCCCTCGTACCTACGTAGTTTGCTTTGTTTAGTTTTAAGACCCTAGTTTCGGCTGTAACTAAATCACTTTAAACGCAATATAAAATGTCATCATATTATGGTCACTCTTCCCTTTACGACAAGGTGTCAGTGCTCGCTCCACCATTCCACGGACAGAAGGTGCGCAGTATGTAAGTGCTCGCTCCACCATTCCACGGACAGAAGGTGCGCAGTATGTAAGTGCTCGCTCCACCATTCCACGCACAGCGCAACAATGCTGCAAAACATTGAATGATTTGATGTGATCTGCCAGGGTTTGTGCAGTTATTTGAATTGTCAAATATAAAGTTTGTAACATTTAGCTTTACTATTTTAAAATATTTTTACTTGCACAGCTGTTGTGAAGTGACTTTATTATCCAGGCATCTGAGCTGGTCCTATGATTTTATGGCTTTGGAGCTGGTTATGGTCAAATATAATGCTTGTAAACATCTGTGCTCCACAGATTTGAGGTGTGAAATGTCAATGAGTGAACATTACCCTGTTTCCAAAGCGTGGAGGTGGTATCTGCAGCAAAAACTGAAGTTTCATTTTCATTTCTGTTTTCAATTTAGGGTAAAACGGCACCAATGGCCAAAGAGTGTGCCATGACAGGCAGTGATGTCGGCACATTGTCACCGGAGCAAGAGGAAAGGGTCGCTGACTTGCTGAGAGTCAGTAGAGGCAGCTCAGTGTCTTCCATCTCCTGGCCCCTCTGGCACTGTGCAAGGCACAGATGACTGGTCCCAAAGCCGTGCACCAACATGATACTGCGGAGCAGGTGGGAGAAGCAGCAAGAGCCCATCAAAATGACACAGAAACTGAGGTGCAACCAATTGAAGGGATGATGATCCGCCATGATCTTGTGGAATGACGGAGCAAGCTCGAGGTGCTGATTGCCCTATTTCTTATGTTCGTATGTTCCAATGTTCTCATCATGGGATGAACCTCGACTCTGTTGATTGTGTAAGGGAGGGGATTGATCTTGTTGTGAGGAATTTATACAATTTATGCAATAACATGGGCCTGGATTCACCAAGCTTTTCACTTGTGATGGTCCATGTTGATCTGCCGCTTCATGAAATTAACGAGTCTCTCATTCCACAACTGCAGTTGTAGACCAGCAGGTTCATCGGTGCCAAGCCCTGAAACCTCCCTCGGGACCCGGCGCCTCACAACTTGAGCCTCCTCTGGGAAATCGCCTCTGTGCCTTTCAGTTCTGCGCAGAGGGGATTCCTGTACAGGCTGCGCTTGCACACTCTCCACGTTGCCATCCTCGTCTGCCGTCCGGACACGCCATGGTGCACCATCTTGCCGTCCGGAGGAGGCAGGGGTCCTCAATGGAGTGCTCTCTATGCAGGAGTCCTCCCTCTATTTATTGGGGACTTGGCCTGGAGGGTGTTGCATGGAGCAGTCCCGTGCAATAAGTTTTTAAATTGGCTCACGGGCTCCCATGCCGCTTGTAATTTCTGCAGTCTAGAGGAGTCCGTGTTCCATGTGTATATTGACCAAGACGGCTGCAGCACATCTTGTAGATGGTACACATGCAGCCACAGTACGTCGGTGATGGACGGAGTGAATGTTTAAGGTGGTGGATGGGGTGCCAATCAAGCGGGCTGCTTTGTCCTGGATGGTGTTGAATTTCTCGAGTGTTGTTGGAGCTGCATTCATTCAGACAAGTGGAGAGTATTCCATCACACTCCTGACTTGTGCCTTGTAGATGGTGGAAAGGCTTTGGGGGAGTCAGGAGGTGAGACACTTGCCGCAGAATACCCAGCCTCTGAACTGCTCTTGTTGCCACAGTATTTATGTGGCTGGTCCAGTTAAGTTTCTGGTCAATGGTGATCCCCAGGATGTTGATGGTGGAGTATTCAGTGATAGTAATGCTGTTGAATGTCAAGGGCCAATGGTTGGACTCTCGATTGTTTTAGATAGTTATTGCCTGGCACTTGTGTGGCCTGAATGTTACTTGCCACTTATCAGCCCAAGCCTGAATGTTGTCCAGGTCTTTTTGCATGCGGGCATGGACTGCTCCATTATCTGGGGAGATGCGAATGGAACTGAACACAGTGCAATCATCAGCAAACATCCCCACTCCTGACCTTATGATGGAGAGAAGGTCATTGATGAAGATGGTTGGGCCTAGGACACTGTCCTGAGGAACTCCTGCAGTGATGTCCTGGGGCTGTGATGATTGACCTCCAACCACCACAACCATCTTCCTTTGTGTTAGGTATTCTGCATTAGAACAACAGTTAATTCAGAGACCATGGTCCAGAACTTAAAGAAGGGTAACTTTGAAGGTATGAGGCGTGAATTGGCTAGGATAGATTGGCGAATGATACTTAAGGGGTTGACTGTGGATGGGCAATGGCAGACATTTAGAGACCGCATGGATGAATTACAACAATTGTACATTCCTGTCTGGCGTAAAAATAAAAAAGGGAAGGTGGCTCAACCGTGGCTATCTAGGGAAATCAGGGATAGTATTAAAGCCAAGGAAGTGGCATACAAATTGGCCAGAAATAGCAGCGAACCCGGGAACTGGGAGAAATTTAGAACTCAGCAGAGGAGGACAAAGGATTTGATTAGGGCAGGGAAAATGCAGTACGAGAAGAAGCTTGCAGGGAACATTAAGGCGGATTGCAAAAGTTTCTATAGGTATGTAAAGAGAAAAAGGTTAGTAAAGACAAACGTAGGTCCCCTGCAGTCAGAATCAGGGGAAGTCATAACGGGGAACAAAGAAATGACAGACCAATTGAACAAGTACCTTGGTTCGGTATTCACTAAGGAGGATACAAACAACCTTCCGGATATAAAAGGGGTCAGAGGGTCTAGTAAGGAGGAGGAACTGAGGGAAATCTTTATTAGTCGGGAAATTGTGTTGGGGAAATTGATGGGATTGAAGGCCGATAAATCCCCAGGGCCTGATGGACTGCATCCCAGAGTACTTAAGGAGGTGGCCTTAGAAATAGCGGATGCATTGACAGTCATTTTCCAACATTCCATTGACTCTGGATCAGTTCCTATGGAGTGGAGGGTAGCCAATGTAACCCCACTTTTTAAAAAAAAGAGGAAGAGAGAAAACAGGGAATTATAGACCGGTCAGCCTGACCTCAGTAGTGGGTAAAATGATGGAATCAATTATTAAGGATGTCATAGCAGCGCATTTGGAAAATGGTGACATGATGGGTCCAAGTCAGCATGGATTTGTGAAAGGGAAATCATGCTTGACAAATCTTCTGGAATTTTTTGAGGATGTTTCCAGTAAAGTGGACAAAGGAGAACCAGTTGATGTGGTATATTTGGACTTTCAGAAGGCTTTCGACAAGGTCCCACACAAGAGATTAATGTGCAAAGTTAAAGCACATGGGATTGGGGGTAGTGTGCTGACGTGGATTGAGAACTGGTTATCAAACAGGAAGCAAAGAGTAGGAGTAAATGGGTACTTTTCAGAATGGCAGGCAGTGACTAGTGGGGTACCGCAAGGTTCTGTGCTGGGGCCCCAGCTGTTTACATTGTACATTAATGATTTAGACGAGGGGATTAAATGTAGTATCTCCAAATTTGCGGATGACACTAAGTTGGGTGGCAGTGTGAGCTGCGAGGAGGATGCTATGAGGCTGCAGAGTGACTTGGATAGGTTAGGTGAGTGGGCAAATGCGTGGCAGATGAAGTATAATGTGGATAAATGTGAGGTTATCCACTTTGGTGGTAAAAACAGAGAGACAGACTATTATCTGAATGGTGACAGATTGGGAAAAGGGAAGGTGCAATGAGACCTGGGTGTCATGGTACATCAGTCATTGAAGGTTGGCATGCAGGTACAGCAAGCGGTTAAGAAAGCAAATGGCATGTTGGCCTTCATAGCGAGGGGATTTGAGTACAGGGGCAGGGAGGTGTTGCTACAGTTGTACAGGACCTTGGTGAGGCCACACCTGGAGTATTGTGTACAGTTTTGGTCTCCTAACTTGAGGAAGGACATTCTTGCTATTGAGGGAGTGCAGTGAAGATTCACCAGACTGATTCCCGGGATGGTGGGACTGACCTATCAAGAAAGACTGGATCAACTGGGCTTGTATTCACTGGAGTTCAGAAGAATGAGAGGGGACCTCATAGAAACGTTTACATTCTGACGGGTTTAGACAGGTTAGATGCAGGAAGAATGTTCCCAATGTTGGGGAAGTCCAGAACCAGGGGTCACAGTCTAAGGATAAGGGGTAAGCCATTTAGGACCGAGATGAGGAGAAACTTCTTCACCCAGAGAGTGGTGAACCTGTGGAATTCTCTACCACAGAAAGTAGTTGAGGCCAATTCA
The DNA here is from genome assembly GCF_044704955.1 of Pristiophorus japonicus. Lineage (NCBI taxonomy): Eukaryota > Metazoa > Chordata > Chondrichthyes > Pristiophoridae > Pristiophorus > Pristiophorus japonicus. The sequence continues at coordinate 73,727,346 of NC_091996.1, read as the reverse complement.
CTAAATATATTCAAAAGGGAGTTAGATGTAGTCCTTACTACTCGGGGGATCAAGGGGTATGGCGAGAAAGCAGGAAGGGGGTACTGAAGTTTCATGTTCAGCCATGAACTCATTGAATGGCGGTGCAGGCTAGAAGGGCTGAATGGCCTGCTCCTGCACCTATTTTCTATGTTTCTATGTTTCTATGTAACAGTGTTAGAGGCCGAGAACAGAGATATCAGTGCGAGAGTGGAGCGGAGAATTAAAGTGACAGGTGACTGGAAGCTCGGGGTCAGGCTTACGGACTGAATGCAGGTGTTCTGCAAAGTGCTCACCCAATCTGTGTTTGGTATCCCCAATGTAGATGAGACCTCATTGTGAGTAGCGACTACAGAATACTAAATTGAAAGAAGTACAAGTAAATCGCTGTTTCACCTGGAAGGAGTGTTTGGGGCTCTGGACGGTGGGAAGGGAGGAGGACAAAGGGCAGGTGTGGCATTTCCTGTGCTTGCACGTGAAGGTGCCGTGGGAAGGGGAGGGGTTGTTGGGGGTGATTGAGGAGTGGACCAGAGTGTCGCGGAGGGAGCGGTCCTTTCAGAATGCTCAGAGTGGAGGGGAGGGGAAGATGTGATTGGTGGTAGGATCACGCTGGAGGGGACGGAAATGGCGGAGGATGATCCATTGAATGGGAAGGCTGGTGGGGTGAAAGGTGAGTGTCATGTATTCAACTATCATTGTAACCCATGTATAAGCTGACCTAAGTTGTACACCTTGAGAACATTGACCACAAGGGGGTGAACTTGTGGGAGACACTCCTAACCTGGACTTTCAGCTATAAAAGGGGAAGTTCCACCTACCTTCATCACTTGAGGTCTTGGTAATAAAGGTAACTGGTCACAGAGTGACCTTCTCTCAAGTATGGGCCTCGGGTGCATTTATACTGTATTGTAAAGACGTAACGAGAAACTGGGATTTAAACCACGTGAGCATGGCCACTAGCAGCACAGAAGAGAGGTACTGTGTTGTTGATGATTGGGACGACTTTATTGAGAGACTACAGCAAATGGTTGGGACAGGATTCGGCCGACAAACGCAGGGCTCATCTCCTGACGGTTTGTGGATCCAGGACATACTCCCTGATGAAGGACCTTCTAGCGCCAGAGAAGCTGGCGGACAAGACTTTTGAAGAGCTCAGTAAGTTGATCGGGGAACACCTTAAACCAGCGAGCAGCAGGCACATGGCGAGACACCAGTTTTACACGCACCGGCGGCGAGAAGGGCAAAGCGTTCCAGACTTCGTGGCAGATCTCCGGTGACTGGTGAGCCTATGTAAGTTCCCAGATGCATGCAGGGCGGAGATGCTGCAAGACTTTTTTATTGAGGGCATCGGGCACGCTGGGGTTTTCAGGAAACTGATTGAGACCAAAGACTTGACCTTGGAAGTGGCGGCTCTGATAGCCCAGACATTTATCTCAGGGGAGGAAGAGGCCAGAATGATGTATGACAAAATTCTTGGCTCAAATGCGGCAAACAACCAGGCAGTCAATATTGTTAACGCGGCACACAGTTCTCTAGGCGGACAAGGGCAATCGGACATGCCCCAGCATGCAGTCGAACCCAAAGGGGGAATTCAACAGAGACAATGGCTAGCTGAACGGCGATTCGTGCCATCGCAATGGACAATGCGGCCAGTAATCGGGCCATCAACACCTGTTAATGGTGCACTAACGGACAGTTACAGAGACAGTCAGAGACGCTCGACTGGTAATGGACCTTTTGTTTCCAACAACGGGGCCTCCAGCTCATGCTGGAGGTGTGGAGGCAAACACCCAGCCAGAGCTTGCAGGTATCAGCAATATACCTGCAGAAACTGCAATGTCAGCGATCACTTGGCGCGTATGTGCAGGAAGCCTGCAGCCAGGTTGATGTACGAGGAGGACGGGCCCGATGTAAGCACTACGAGGCCAAATGAATACTGGGGGAAATCGCTGGAAGCTGAAGTTCAACGAGTTCATGTGGAGCACATATACAGTTCATATACCAGGACGCCACCGATAATGATGAAAGTGCTCCTCAATGGCATCCCAGTATTAATGGAGCTAGACACGGGGGCCAGCCAGTCCCTGATGAGTATCAAACAGTTCGAAAGATTGTGGGGGTCCAAGGTCAGGAGGCCAAAATTATTGCCGGTTGACGCACAGCTACGGACATATACAAAGGAGATTATTCCGGTGCTAGGCAGTGCCACGGTAGTCGTGACCCACAAAGATTTGGAGAACAGATTGCCACTCTGGATTGTCCCGGGGGACGGTCCCGCACGACTGGGGAGGAGTTGGCTTGTTGTCATGAACTGGAAATGGGGCGATGTCAATGCAATTTCTTCTGTGGAGCGAGTATCATGCTCACAGGTCCTGGACAAATTTGACTCATTATTTCAACCCGGCATCGGCACTTTCATGGGGGCCAAGGTAGTGATTCACATAAACCCGGATGCCAGGCCAGTACACCACAAGGCCAGAGCGGTGCCGTACGTGATGCAGGAAAAGATAGAATGCGAATTGGACCGCCTGCTGAGGGAAGGCTTCATCTCGCCAGTCGAATTCAGTGACTGGGTGAGCCCGATTGTGCCGGTGCTCAAGGCAGATGGGTCGGTCAGGATATGTGGTGATTACAAGGCCACCATCAATCGGGTGTCACTCCAAGACCAGTACCCGCTACCGAGAGCGGAGGACCTCTTTGCGACGCTATCCGGTGGCAAACTTTTTTCAAAATTGGACCTGACTTCAGCTTACATGACCCAAGAGCTGGCGAGTGAGTTGAAGAAGCTGACCACCATCACGACACACAAGGGATTGTTTGAGTATAACAGATGTCCGTTCGGGATTCGTTCGGCCGCCGCGATCTTTCAGCGAAATATGGAAAGCCTCCTCAAGTCGATTCCAAGGACGATGGTTTTTCAAGACGACATTCTCATCACGGGTCGTGATACTGAAGAACACCTCCACAACCTGGAGGAGGTGCTAAGCAGACTGGACCGGGTAGGGCTGCGACTGAAAAAGGCGAAGTGCATCTTCTTAGCTCCAGAGGTAGAATTCCTGGGGATGAGAGTAGCAGCAGACGGGATCAGACCTACTGCGTCCAAAACGGAAGCGATCCAGAGAGCACCCAGACCCCGTAACATGACGGAGCTGCGTTCGTTCCTGGGGTTCCTGAACTATTTTGGTAACTTTCTTCCCAAATTGAGCACGCTGTTAGAGCCACTACATGTGCTCCTACGCAAAGGCCGCGATTGGGTCTGGGGGGACAGCCAGGAAAGGGCTTTTGATAGAGCACGCAATTTGTTATTTTCCAATAAACTGTTAACGTTATATGACCCGTGTAAGAAACTTGTTTTACGTGCGATGCGTCATCCTATGGGGTTGGGTATGTGTTGCAGCATGTGAATGCCAAGGGTCAGTTACAGCCGGTAGGTTATGCCTCCAAAAATCTGTCCCAGGCAGAAAGGGGCTACGAGATGATAGAAAAGGAAGCACTAGCATGTGTATATGCAGTAAGAAAAATGCACCAGTACCTGTTTGGCAGGAAATTTGAACTGGAGACAGATCACAATCCCCTAACGTCCCTTTTGGCCGACAACAAGGCCATAAATGCGAATGCATCAGCCCGCATACAGAGGTGGGCACTCATGTTAGCCGTCTATGACTACACAATTCGGCACAGACCGGGCACCGAAAACTGCGCCGACGCACTCAGCAGGCTTCCACTAGCCACCACCGAGGGGGCAACTAAGCATGATGCTGAGATGGTCATTGCTGTTGAAGCTTTCGAAAGCGAAGGCTCACCTGTGACAGCCCGTCAGATTAAAGTCTGGACAAATAAAGACCCGCTACTGTCTTTAGTTAAGAAATGTGTCCTGAATGGGGACTGGGCAGCCACGTACGGGGCATGCCCTGTGGAATTTAAACTGTTTCATAGGCGCAAGGATGAACTCTCGATTCAGGCCGATTGTCTACTGTGGGGAAACTGAGTAGTCATGCTCCAGATGGGCAGAGAGGTGTTTATCAGAGAACTTCACAATGAGCACCCAGGCATTGTCATGATGAAGGCAATTGCCAGGTCACACATTTGGTGGCCAGGGATAGATGCAGACCTGGAACTTTGTGTTTGCAGGTGCAACACGTGTGCTCAGCTGGGCAACGCACCCAAGGAAGCCCCCCTTAGCCCCTGGTCCTGGCCCGCCAAGCCATGGTCACACATCCATGTGGACTACGCAGGTCCTTTCATGGGAAAAATGTTTTTGGTTGTAGAAGACGCCTACTCCAAATGGATTGAGAGTGCCATTTTAAATTCAAGCACATCCTCTGCCACAGTAGAAAGTCTACGGGCAATGTTCGCCGCCCATGGTCTACCAAATGTCTTGGTCAGCGACAATGGCCCGTGCTTCACAAGCACTGAATTCCGGGACTTCATGGCAGACAATGGAATCAACCATGTCAGAACGGCACCGTTCAAGCCGGCCTCAAACGGCCAGGCAGAACGAGCAGTGCAGATAATCAAACAGGGGATGTTCAGAATCCAAGGGGGTTCCCTACAAAGCTGCTTATCACACCTCCTGTTGGCCAATAGATCCCGACCACACTTGCTCACAGGGGTTCCACCCGCAGAGCTGCTAATGAAAAGGATGCACAAAACCAGATTATCCCTTATACACTCCACTATGAAAGAAATGGTTGAGAGCAGGCGTCAGTCACAATGTGACTACCATGACAGGAATGCGAGGGCGCGATGTATTGATGTCAATGACCCTGTTTTTGTCCTTAATTACGCTGCAGGGCCCAAATGGCTTGCAGGCATTGTGATTGCCAAAGAGTGGAATAGGGTTTTGGTACTTAAACTTAACCAATGGATAAATCTGCCGCAAACACATGGATCAAACAAAAAAGAGGTTCAGCAACCCCACAGAAGAAGCAGAAGAAGAACATGATGTAGAGTTAACTCCACCACAGGTGACCGAACACCGGAACCAAAGGGAGGAGAGCCCAGTCACTGTGGGCAGTCCGGACAGGCCTGAGGCACCGCAAACAGCAGACACTCAGGCCAGCACCCAACAACCAGAGCCCCAACTCAGGCGCTCTACAAGGGAGCGTAAACCACCAGAGAGACTCAACCTGTGATCCCAATAAGACTTTGGCAGGGAGGTGATGTCATGTATTCAACTACCAGTGTAACCCATGTATAAGCTGACCTAAGTTGTACACCTTGAGAACATTGACCACAACAGGGTGAACTTGTGGGAGACACTCCTAACTTGGACTTTCAGGTTTAAAAGCGGAAGTTCCACCCACCTTCATCACTTGAGGTCTTGGTAATGAAGGTAACTGGTCACAGACTGACCTTCTCTCAAGTATGGGCCTCGTGTGCATTTATACTGTATAGTAAGGACGTATCAGTGAGGACAAGGGGAACTCTATTGTTGGTTCTGGGAGGGAGAGGAAAGGGTGAGAGCATAAGGGACCGTTCCCTTGCGACACCCTGGTCCACGCCTCAATCACCCCCAACAGTCCCTCCCCTTCCCACGGCACCTTCCCGTGCAGGCACAGAAAATGCCACACTTGCCCTTTGTCCTCCTCCCTTCCCACTGTCCACAGCCCCAAACACTCCTTCCAGGTGAAGCAGCGATTTACTTGTACTTCTTTCAATTTAGTATTCTGTAGTCGCTGCTCACGATGTGGTTTCCTCTACATTGGGGAGACCAAACCCAGATCGGGTGAGTGCTTTGCACCTCCATTCAGCCCATAAGCCTGACCCCGAGCTTCCCTCCACCTGTCACTTTAATTCTCCACTCCACTCCCAGACTGATCTCTCCGTCCTCGGCCTCCTACACTGTTGAAATGAAGCTCAACGCAAGCTCGAGGAACATCACTTCATCTTTCATTTAAGCACTTTACAGCTTTCTGGATTCAACATCGAGTTCAACAATTTAAAACCAGAACCTCTGCTCCTATTTTTATTCCTTTTTTCTCTTTCCCACGGCAGCTGTTGATGATTCTGCCATTTCCATTTACACCCTATCCAGACTCTTCTTTTGTTTCTTAACTTGTCCCATTACTGTCTCTGTCATGTATCTCACATTACTGTATATAACTGTATCTTACCATGCTATACATGACTGTAACTGGATATGACCTGTAACAATAAGCATACCTTACCACCAGGTGTGCACTTGCAGGAGACACTCCATACCTGTCCCACTGAGGTATATAAAGGGAGGTCTCAGGCAAGTGCAGCACTGGAGAGCTGGAATTAAAGGTGCAGGTCCTGAGTGACCTTGACTTCAGCATGTGTCTCGTGTAAGTCAGTACATTCGAGTCAGGACTTAACAGTGGCGACGAGTTACGGGATCACAGAATCCACAGAATGGCTACCAACAGCTCAGATGAGAAATACAATGCTGGAGACAATTGGGATGACTTTATAGAAAGGCTCCAGCAAAGTTTTGTGACCAAAGACTGGCTGGGCGATGATAAGGCAGACAAGAGAAGAGCCCATCTCTTGACCAGCTGTGGTTCGAAAACATACGCTTTAATGAAAGACCTACTGGCACCCGAGAAACCAGCAAGCAAGTCGTTTGAGGAGTTGAGCACACTGGTGAGAGACCACCTGAAACCAGCGAGCAGCCTACACATGGCCAGACACAGGTTCTACAACTACAGATGCTGTGTGGGCCAAAGTATACCTGACTTCGTGGTGGAACTTTGGAGGCTGGCTAGTTCATGTGAGTTCCCCGATGAACTAAGGAGAGAAGTACTGAGAGACTTTTTTATTGAAGGAATAGGCCATGCAGGCATATTCCGAAAGCTTATAGAGACTAAGAACTTGACTCTAGAAGCAGCAGCACTGGTCGCACAGACGTTCTTGGCAGGCGAAGAAGAAATGAGGCTGATCTATCCTTCGGGTATGACAACCAACGAGGCATCGGAACAAGGGGTTTACATTGTGAAACAAACCGCTACCCCCACTCACAGACAAAGGCAGGAGAGCAGGCCTTCAACAGCAGACAGTGGCACCAGAAGCCATCAAGATCAAGGGCCACATGAACTGCCGATCACACCTCATCAACCCACAATGCGAGCAATCAACAACAGATTGAGAGAAGCTCAAGGGAGATCAGCCAGACGCAGCTCATCCTTCGGAAACAATGGAAACGGTCTGTGTTGGAGATGTGGGGGAAGGCACTCAACCAGGGTGTGTCAATTTCAGCATGCCGTTTGCAGAAATTGCAACTACACAGGGCATCTGGCTCGCATGTGCAGAAAAACAGCAGCTTGGCTGGTATACGAATCGGAAGGGTCGGAAAGCGGACCAGGAGACGGTTGGAACAGTGCACGGGACGCTGAGGTACAGCGGGTTAACACGATCAATGTCCACAGTTCTTGACATTCTTGTCAGTCAGACGCCTCCAATTATGATGAAGGTTCTACTCAACGGGATACCCGTCAACATGGAACTGGACAAGGGGGCCAGTCAAACCCTCATGAGCGTTCAACAATTTGAACAGCTGTGGCCGCACAAAAGCAACAGACCAAAACTCACAAAGATTGACACCAAACTAAAGACCTATACTAAAGAAATCGTCCCAGTCCTTGGCAGCACCATGCTCTCAGTCACACACAAAGGGATGGGGCTTTCCCTGTGGATTGTCCCCGGGGATCTCCCAGCCTTGTTGGGGAGAAGCTGGCTAGCAGAACTTAATTGGAAATGGGATGATGTTCACGCCATGTCGTCAGAGGAACGGACCTCCTGCTCAACAGTTCTAAGCTGTTTTGAACATCTCTTTCAGCCAGGTGTGGGAACCTTCAAAGGGGCTAAAGTTAGAATCTACATCACACAGAATGCCAGACCGGTCCGTCACAAGGCTAGAGCTGTGCCTTATGTGATGAGGGAAAAGATTGAAAACGAACTGGACCGGCTTCTGTGGGAAGGCATAATGTCTCCCATGGAATTCAGCGACTGGGCAAGCCCCATCGTCCCCGTCATGAAGCCTGATGGATCCATGCGAATCTGTGGGGAGTACAAGTCTACCATAAACAGAGTCTCCCTACAGGACCAATACCCGATGCCTAGAGCGGAGGACCTATTTGCCACGTTGGCTGGAGGAAAACTTTTCTCGAAACTTGATCTCACATCTGCGTTTATGACGCAAGAACTGACCGAAGAGTCTAAGCTACTCACCACCATCAACACACATTGAGGCCTTTTTGTGTACAATCGATGCCCATTCGGCATCAGGTCGGCAGCTGCTATATTCCAGCACAACATGGAAAGTCTGCTCAAGTCCATTCCGGGGACGGTTGTGTTTCAAGATGACATACTCATCACGGGCAGGGACACCGACTCTCATCTCCGCAATCTTGAGGAAGTACTAAGTCGATTGGATCGGGTAGGCCAAAGAGTTAAGAAATCCAAGTGTCTGTTTCTCGCGCTTGGAATTGAATTTTTGGGCAGAAGGATTGCCGCTGATGGAATCCGCCCAACCGAATCCAAAACCGAAGCGATTCGCCTGGCACTCAGGCCCCAGAATGTCTCGGAACTGCGCGCCTTTCTCAGGCTACTCAATTACTTTGGGAACTTTATACAGAACTTGAGCACGCTGCTGGAGCCTCTCCACGTGCTACTCAGAAAGGGGTGCGATTGGTTTTGGAGGGACACCCATGAATGCGCCTTCAATAAGGCACGCAACCTTCTATGTTCCAAGAGTGTTTTAGCCTTTTTTGACCCAGGTAAAAAGTTAGTCCTTACTTGTGATGCGTCAGCGTACGGGGTCGGATGCGTTTTACAGCACGTCAATGATGCGGGTAAATTACAACCCATTGCTTATGCCTCCAGGTCACTTTTGCGGGCGGAGCGCAGGTACGGTATGGTTGAGAAGGAGTCGCTTGCGTGCGTGTACGGTGTCAAAAAGATGTACCAATACCTTTTCGGGGCCAAGTTTGCATTAGAAACTGACCACAAACCCCTCACGTCCCTACTGTCCGAGTGCAAGGCAATAAACGGCAACACCTCGGCGCGCATTCAGCGGTGGGCACTCATGCTGGCAGCTTACGACTACACGATAAGGCACAGACCAGGCACAGACAACTGGCCGACGTGCTTAGCAGGCTACCCCTGGCAACCACAGAAGGGTCCGACAAACAGGACTGTGAGATGGTCATGGCAATCAATACCTTTGAATCCACAGGTTCGCCCATGACGGCTCACCAAATCAGAGCCTGGACGACCAGCGACCCCATGTTTTCTCTAGTTAAAAGATACGTTTTAACCGGTGACTGGGCAGAGGCTCGTGATGCCTGCCCCGAGGAGGTCAAACCCTTCCATAGGCGCATGCATGAACTCTCACTACAGGCAGACTGCCTGATGTGGGGCAGCCGAGTAGTTATGCCCTTACGAGACAGGGAGGCGTTTGTCCGGGAGCTCCATCGCGAGCACCCGGGGATCGTTTTCATGAAGGCCATAGCCAGATCCCATGTCTGGTGGCCTGGCATTGACGCGGACTTGGAGCTCTGCGTCCGTCGGTGCACCATTTGTGCACAACTCAGTAATGCCCCCAGGGAGGCCCCCCTAAGTCCCTGGTCCTGGCCCACCAAACCCTGGTCACGGGTGCATGTAGACTATGTGGGCCCATTCATGGGCAAAATGTTCCTCGTAGTCGTTGATGCATTTTCAAAATGGATCGAGTGCACCATTTTAAACTCGAGCACCACCTCCACCACTGTGGAGAGCCTTAGAACCATGTTTGCAACGCACGGCATTCCTGACATATTGGTCAGTGATAATGGTCCGTGCTTCACCAGCGCAGAATTTCACGATTTTATAGTTGACAACGGTATAAATCACGTTAAGACGGCACCTTTCAAGCCGGCCTCCAATGGCCAGGCGGAGCGAGCAGTGCAGATCATTAAACAAGGCATGCTCAGAATTCAAGGTCCCATGCTGCAGAGCCGCCTGTCGCGACTGCTGCTGGCATATAGATCTCATCCGCATTCGTTGACTGGGGTTCTCCCCATGCAACTATTGATGAAATGAACCTTAAAGACCAGGCTCCCGTTAATCCTCCCAGACATGCATGAAATTGTTGAGGCTGAGCATCAAAAGCTAACTGAGTACCATGACCGAAATTCGAGGGGGAGGTGTAATGAGATAGGGGACAAAGTGTTTGTGCTAAACTATAGCAGAGGTCCCAAATGGCTTGCAGGGACAGTAACAGACAAAGAGGGAAACAGGCTACTGGTTGTACAAATGGACAATGGCCAAACCTGCCGGAGGCATGTAGACCAAGTAAAAAGTAGATTCACTGATAACACTGAAGAACCAGAGGCAGACTACAATGTGGAACTCACACCACACCTGGTGGACAGACAGGTGGAACAACCTGAGGAAAGGGCAGTCTCAACAGACAGCCCAGGCGAGATACCAGCAATCACACCGAACGAAAAACAGGCACCAAGGCAAACAACTGAACCACAACTAAGACGCTCCACGCGAGAGCGCAGACCACCTGAGAGACTGAATCTATAAAGGCAATAAGACCTTGGGGAAGGGTGATGTCATGTATCTCACATTACTGTATATAACTGTATCTTACCATGCTATACATGACTGTAACTGGATATGACCTGTAACAATAAGCATACCTTACCACCAGGGGTGCACTTGCAGGAGACACTCCATACCTGTCCCACTGAGGTATATAAAGGGAGGTCTCAGGCAAGTGCAGCACTGGAGAGCTGGAATTAAAGGTGCAGGTCCTGAGTGACCTTGACTTCAGCATGTGTCTCGTGTGAGTCAGTACATTAGAGTCAGGACTTGTCTCCTTCTGCCTTACACCATCATCCCTTTTGCGTCTTAATCCCTTCTGCCTTCCATCCTATTACAGACCTTCCCTTTTGGTCATTCCTCCCCTATCCCCTTTTCCTGACCCTACACCTGCTTAAAAACCTGTTACATCTGCAACTTTTCCAGTTCTGACAAAGGGTCATCGACCTGAAACCTTAACTCTGTTTCTCTCTCCACAGATGTTGCCTGACTTGCTGAGTATTTCCAGTATTTTCTGTTCTTACTTCAGATTCCAGCACCTGCAGTATTTTGCTTTTGTATTAATGTTTGAAGCAAATGTTGCCCTTCAATAGCAGCAACAGCAGCAGCAACAACCCTGTCACGGGCCAACTGCTGAGGGGCAAGAGATGGTACACAGGCATCTTTCAAGTGGCATGAGAGGGCTGCGGTGATGGGGAAGAGAAAGCTCAGGAGACAGTAGGGGGCCACTTTTTACACAATTCACCTCCTTTGACCCTCAGACACAGATGCGAGGTGGTAAATCTGTCAACTCTTTCGTGTTTTATTTAAATGCAGGTGTTGTGTTATTTCTTAAAATATATAATATATTTAAACATTGAATTTGATATGCATAGCCTGTAGGCATTTAAAGATTTTTCAACTTTTTTTTAATAACATCAAATTTCACATTACAACTGTTTAAAAAAATCAAAAATAGCCAGTTTACATAAGAACGTAAGTGCATAAGAACTAGGAGCAGGAGTGGTCCATACGGCATCTCGAGCCTGCTCCGCCATTTAATACGATCATGGCTGATCCGATCAAGGACTCAGGTCCACATCCCTGCCTGTTCCCCATAACCCCTTATTCCCTTATCGGTTAAGAAACTGTCTTTCTCTGTCTTAAATTTATTCAATGACCCAGCTTCCACAGCTCTCTGAGGCAGCAAATTCCACAGATTTACAACCCTCTGAGAGAAGAAATTCCTCCTCATCTCAGTTTTAAATGGGCGACCCTTTATTATAAGATTATGCCCTCTAGTTCTAATCTCCCCTATCAGTGGAAACATCCTCTCTGCATCCACCTTTTCAAGCCCCCTCATAATCTTATAAGTTTCAATAAGATCACCTCTCATTCTTCTGAATTCCAATGAGTAGAAGCCCAATCTACTCAACCTTTCCTCATAAGTCAACCCCCTCATCCCCAGAATCAACCTAGTGAACCTTCTCTGAACTGCCTCCAAAGCAAGTATATCTTTTCGTAAATATGGAAACCAAAACCATTGGCCTTCCTGATCACTTGCTGTACCTACATACTAACCTTTTGTGTTTCATGCACAAGTACCCCCAGGTCCCGCTGTACTGCAGCACTTTGCAATTTTTCTCCATTTAAATAATAACTTGCTCTTTGATTTTTTTTCTGCCAAAGTGCATGACCTCACACTTTCCAACATTACACTCCATCTGCCAAATTTTTGCCCACTCACTTAGCCTGCCTATGTAATTTTGCAGATTTTTTGTGTCCTCCTCACACATTGCTTTTCCTACCATCTTTGTAACATCAGCAAACTTGGCTACGTTACACTTGGTGTAAAGTCCTTACTCTACAGCATGAAACCACACGAGGCACATTCTGGGGACAAGGTCACTCTGTGACCATAACTCTTTATTTACAGGACTCAAAAGACAGTGACCCTGTGTGGGACCTCCCTTTTTATACCTGTGTGATCAGGTAAGGAGTGTCTCCAACAAGTTCACCCCTTGTGGTCAAAGTGTGCATCTAGGTTGAGTGTAATACAGTGGTGTTACATTGTGGTTACATACATGACATCACCTTCCCCCCACACCCCAAAGTCTTATTGGGATCATAGGTTTAGTCTGTCAGGTGGTCTACGCTCTCTCGTGGAGCGCCGCAGTTGGGGCTCTGGTTGTTGGACACTGACATGAGTGTCTGTCACCTGTGGTGATTCCGGCCTGTCCGGGCTGACCTCAGGGACTGTGCATTCTTCTGATTGCTCTTGTTGCACGTTCGCTGGTGGTAGTGTGAGCTCCATCTCATGGTCTTCTTCAGGTTCCTCCGTGTCCATGCTGAACTTTTTTTTTACTTGGTCCAGATGCTTATGGCATATCTGACCATTGATGAGTTTTACCACGATGATCCTATTCCCCTCTTTGTCAGTTACAATGCCCTCAAGCCATTTGGGCCCCATGGCGTGATTGAGGACGAATACAGGATCATTTATTTCTATACATCTCCCTCTCAAATTACGGTCATGGTACTCGTTTTGTGACTTGCGCTTGCCTTCAACTATGTCGGTCAGGACTGGGTGAATGAGGGACAACCGAGTTTTGAGTGTCCATTTCATTAGTAGCTCTGCAGGCGGGACCCCCGTGAGCGAGTGCGGGCGGGATCTATAGGCCAGCAGGAGGCGCGACAGGTGGCATTGTAGGGAGGGTCCTTGGATCCTGAGCATACCTTCCTTAATGATTTGGACCGCACGTTCCGCCTGGCCATTGGAGGCCGGCTTCAACGGCGCAGTCCTGACGTGGTTGATGCCATTGCCTGACATAAACTCCCGGAATTCGTAGCTTGTGAAACATGGGCCGTTATCACTAACCAGGATGTCCGGCAAGCCATGGGTTGCAAAGATTGCACGTAGGCTTTCCACGGTGGTGGATGACATGCATGAATTCAGGATGATGCACTCGATCCATTTCGAGTACGCATCTACCACAATAAGGAACATCTTACCCATGAACGGGCCCGCATAGTCAACATGAATGCATGACCATGGCCTGGTGGACCAGGGCCATGGGCTGAGCAGGGCCTCCCTGGGGGCATTATCCAGCTGGGCACAGGTCGTGCACCTGCGAATTGGTCTGAATCAATTCCAGGCCACCAAACGTGTGACCGGGCAATAGCCTTCATCAGCACAATGCCTGGGTGCTCGCTGTGGAGTTCCCTGATGAATGCCTCCCTGCCCTTCTGGGCATAACTACCCGGCTGTCCCATAGTTGGCAGTCGGCTTGGATGGAAGGCTCATCCATCCGTCTGTGGAATTGTCTGACCTCCTCAGGGCATGCTCCGTGTGCGGGCGCCCAATCCCCAGTCAGGACACATTTCTCAATCAAGGATATGAGGGGATCTCTGTTTATCCAGATTTTGATCAGGCGGGCTGTGATGGGGGAGCCTGCGCTATCAAAGGCAACAACAGCCATGACCATCTCGGCGATTTGCTCCGCTGCCCCCTCAGTGGTGGCCAGTGGAAGCCTGCTAAGCGCGTCAGCGCAATTTTCAGTGCCGGGCCGGTGCCGGATGGAGTAGTCATAAGCAGCCAGCGTGAGAGCCCATCGCTGTATGCGAGCTGATGCATTGGCATTGATAGCCTTGCTGTCTGACAACAAGGATGTTAATGGCTTGTGGTCCGTTTCTAATTCAAACTTCCTACCAAAGAGGTACTGATGCATTATTTTTACACTATAGACACATGCAAGCGCTTCTTTCTCGACCATCCCATATCCCCGTTCTGCTTGAGAGAGCGACCTGGAGGCATAAGCCACAGGTTGTAGTTGACCCTCAGCATTACCCTGCTGCAACACGCACGCAACCCCATAGGACGATGCATCACATGTCAGAACCAACTTTTTACAGGGGTCGTACAGGGTCAACAACTTGTTTGAACAAAGTAGGTTTCGCGCCTGATTAAAAGCCCGTTCCTGACAGTCCCCCCAAAACCAATCACAACCCTTACGCAGGAGCACGTGTAGCGGTTCCAACAACGTGCTCAAGTTCGGCAGAAAGTTCCCGAAATAGTTCAACAGTCCCAGGAATGAACGCAACTCCGATGTGTTGCAGGGCCTGGGTGCTCGTCGAATCGCTTCTGTTTTGGATTCGGTGGGCCGAATCCCATCTGCAGCAACCCTCCTGCCCAGAAACTCAACCTCAGGAGCTAAGAACACACATTTAGACTTCTTGAGTCGCAGGCCTACCCGGCCCAGTCGGCGTAGCACCTCCTCCAGGTTGTGGAGGTGTTCCTCGGTGTCTCAACCCATGATGAGGATGTCGTCCTGGAATACGATCGTTCCAGGAATGGATTTAAGCAGGCTTTCCATGTTTCATTGAAAAATTGCGGCCGCTGATCGAATGCCAAACGGGCACCTGTTATAAACGAACAGTCCCTTGTGCGTGGTGATGGTGGTCAGTAGTTTAGATTCGTCGGCCAGTTCCTGGTTCAACTGAACTGAGGTCCAACTTGGTGAACAGCTTGCCGCCTGCCAGCGTGGCAAAGAGGTCCTCTGCTCTCGGGAGCGGGTATTGATCTTGTAGGGACACCCGATTGATGATGGCCTTGTAGTCACCACAAATCCTGACAGAGCCATCGTTTTTTAGGACGGGAACGATGGGGCTCGCCCAGTCGCTGAATTCAATGAATTCAAAAGGCGAGATGATGCCCTCTCTCAACAGCCGGTCCAATTCGCTCTACATCTTTTCCCGCATCACATACGGCACCGCTCTGGCTTTGTGGTGCACTGGCCTGGCATCCGGGGTGATGTGTATCACTACCTTAGTGCCTTTGAAAGTCCCGACGCCAGGTTGGAATAGTGAATGGAATTGTTGTTGGACTTGTGAGCACGAACTTCGCTCCACAGATGACATTGCGTGAACATCCCCCCATTTCCAGTTCATCTCGGCAAACCAGCTCCTCCCCAACAGTGCGGGACCATTGCCCGGGACAATCCAGAGCGGCAGATGATTCACTAATCCATTGTGTGTGACAGCCAACATTGCACTGCCTAGCACCGGAATGAGTTCTTTAGTGTAAGTCCGTAATTGTGTCTCGATACGTGCTAATTTGGGTCTACTGGCTTTCAGTGACCATAGCTTCTCAAATTGCTGAACTCCCATGAGTGACTGGCTGGCCCCAGTGTCCAGCTCCATGCGTACAGGGATACCGTTTAATAAAACACTCATCATCATTGGTGGCGTTCTGGTGTATGAACTGTGAATGTTCGCCACATGGACCTGCTGAACCTCGGCGTCCATCGATTTGGCCCAAAAGTCATCCTGCCTCAAAGAACCCTCTTCTGGTCCATCCGCCTCATATATTAGTCTGGTTGCAGACTTCCTGCACATTCGAGCTAAGTGGCCACTGAGATTGCAGTTCCTACAGAAAAACTGTTGAAATCTGCAAGATCTAGCTGAGTGTTTTCCCCCACACCTCCAGCATGAGTTAAAGTTTCCATTGTTGGGAACAAAGGGACTATGGCCAGGCATTCCACGCTGACTGACCCTTTGACTGCTCTTAAATACCCTATTAGTGGGTGTCAATGGCCCCATCCTGGACCGCATTGTTCACTGTGATGGCGTGAATGTCCGTTCAGCCTGCCATTGTCTCTGTTGCAGTCCTACTCTGGGGTCTATTGCTGCATGGGGAATGTCGGATTGCCCCTGCCTGCCTGCGGGGCTCTGAATCGCATTGATGATGTTGACTCCCTGATCCATCGCTGCGTTAGAGGCAGAATTGTGCACGTATATTATTTTCGTCTATTCCTCCCCCGCCATGAAAGTTTGAGCCATCAACGCCGCCGCTTCCAAGGTCAAATCCTTGGTCTCAATTCATTTGTGGAAAATTCCTGTCTTCGATAAAGAAATCCTTAGCATCTACCCCCTGCAGGCGCCTGTGAACTTACAGAGGCTGGCCAAACGCCGGAGGTCAGCTACGAAGTCCGGTATGCTCTGTCCTTCACGACGTCGGTGGGTATAGGTTCTGTGTTGGGCCATGTGTATGCTAATCGGCGGTTTGAGGTGTTCCCCAATCAATTTGCTAAGCTCTTCAAAGGTTTTGTCCGCCGGCTTTTCGGGTGTTAGTAAGCCCTTCATGAGCGCGTAAGTCTTTGGTCCGCAGCTGGTCAAAAGATAAGCTCTTCGTTTGTCGGCCGCTGCATTCCCCAGCCATTCTTTCATAACGAAACTTTGCTGAAGCCTCTCGACAAAATCGTCCCAGTCTTCCCCAACACAGTACCGTTCCTCTGTGCTACCGGTGGCCATTCTCGTGGGCCGTGAAATCCCGTTTCTCATCACCAATGTGAAGTCCTTACTCTACAGCATGAAACCACACGAGGCACATTCTGGGGACAAGGTCACTCTTTATTTACAGGACTCCAAAGACAGTGATCCTGTGTGGGACCTCCCTTTTTATACCTGTGTGATCAGGTAAGGAGTGTCTCCCACAAGTTCACCCCTTGTGGTCAAGGTGTGCATCAAGGTTGAGTGTATACAGTAATACAGTGGTGTTACATTGTGGTTACATACATGACACTTGGTCCCTTCTTCCAAGTCGTTAATATAGATTGTAAATAGTTGGAGTCCCAGCACTGATCCCTGCGGCATCCCACTAGTTGCTGATTGCCAACCCGATAATGAACCATTTATCCTAACTCTCATTTTTCTGTTAGTTGGACAATCCTCTATCCATGATAATATATTACCCCCAACCCCATGAACTTTTATCTTGTGCAGTAACCTTTTATGTGGCATCTTGTCAAATGCCTTCTGGAAATCCAAATACACCATATCCACTGGTTCCTTTTTATCCACCCTGTTTATTACATCCTCAAAGAATTCCAGCAAATTTCTGAAACATGACTTCCCCTTCATAAATCCATGCTGACTCTGCCTGACCGAATTTTGCTTTTCCAAATGTCCTGCTACTGCTTCTTTAATAATGGACTCCAACATTTTCCCAACGACAGATGTTAGGCTAACTGGTCTATAGTTTCCTGCTTTTTGTCTGCCTCCTTTTTTAAATAGGGGCGTTACATTTGCAGTTTTCCAATCTACTGGGACTTCCCCAGAATCCAGGGAATTTTGGTAAATTATAACCAATGCATCCACAATCCCTGCCGCTACTTCTCTTAAGACCCTAGGATGCAAGCCATCAGGTCCAGGGGATTTATCTGCCTTTAGTCCCATTATCTTACTGAGTACTTAGTGATTGTGATTGTGTTAAGTTCCTCCCCCCCCCCCCATAGCCCCTTGACTATCCACTGTTGGGAAATTGTTAGTGACCTCGACCGTAAAGACTGATACAAAATATTTGTTCAGAGTTTCTGCCAGCATCATGTGCCCCATTACTAATTTCCCGGTCTCGTCATCTAAGGGACCAACATTTACTTTAGCCAGTCATTCAATAAGATCATGGCTGATCTAATCCTGGTCTCAACTCTACTTCCCTGCCCACTCTCCATAAGCCTTGACTCCTTTATCTTTCAAAAATCTGTATCTCCACCTTAAATACATTCAATGACCCAGCTTACACAGCTCTCTGAGGTAGAGAATGCCAAAGAATCGCGACCCTCTGAGAGAAGAAATTCCTCCTCATTTTCATTTAAAATGTGCGACCTCTTATTGTGAAACTGTTGCCCAAAACTCACTGTAGGTTTGTAGACATTTTACTCGGGGGGTATTTAGTCACTGCAGTCGCAACAATTTGGTGCAACTTTGAGTATTGCAAAAAAGTCGTCGACAAACGTTACGTTTAAGCCAAATAAACTTTATTTCCCAAAGTAGAATTAAAGTATAAACAATGTATAAAATAGCATATAAGATTTACTATTTGTGCTCGTATTACCCGTTAATAGAGGTGATCAATCTATGTCACTGGTGTCCTGCTTTAAGCTCCCAGCTTAAGGTCCAGTTTCTCTCGAGAGTGGGTCCTAGGTTCTCGCTGCCTCGGTTCTCGCTGCCTAGGTGGGGTTTCCCCTCCTGGTTTATACTATTCTATAGTCTGTCCCATCTCTTTTGTGGTGTTCCTGCACCTTACTACAAAATCACACAAGATGTGGGTACAAGCAATGCAATCCTGTAGCTTTGGGAAGCCAGCAACCCTGGAGAACCCCACAGTCCTGTCATGGATTGCTTGGGCGGTCATGGGGAACTTTATGAAGTCATTCCTATGCACCTACAGTGCAGCCGTGACCTGGCGAATGGAGACATGTGTTGCATGTTGAGAGATGGTGCACACATCCCCAGTTGTAGCTTGAAACGATCTGGAGATGTAGAACGAAAGTGCAGCTGTAACCTTCACTTCAACTGACAAAGCAATCCTCCTGATGCTCCTAGGTTGCAGGTCTGCTTTGACAAACTCACAGATCTCGCTTACAACTTCTTTGCGGAAACGCAGCCTTCTGACACAGTCTGCATCACTCAGGTGCAGGTATGAACGCCTGCCTCGACATACCCGAGGTGGGTAAGGTCTCCTGCCCAGCACCCTACAGGGTCTGATGTTCCTGATGCGATGAAGTTGAATCAATTGTCTCCTACATAGTCCCATGATGCAGAAGGCTCGCACAAGGTATGACATTGTCTGTATTGCCCACATACTTAAATTTAACCTTTGAAAGAAGCTCAAAACGGCAGGAAAGCAGGCAGCACGGGTCTGTATGGATGGACCACACCCAAAGGTCTTGTGAATTCTCTCTCTCTCTCTCCCCGCCACCCCCCACCCCCTTTGAGTCTTGTGACTTCTCTTTCTCCCTCCCCCTCCCTGGTCTCCAAACCTTCCGATATGCACTGTTATGTCTTCAGATGCTCTAATAATGACGCCACGAGACAATGTGTTGTACTTGAACTGTAGTAACCTTAGTCCATTTAATGTAACTCCAGAGTGAGGATCACACATGATGGCCTGCCACACCTGTACAGGTAACCTACAAGTCTCCCACTGCAGTGCCCTCTGGTGGCATACCTTGTAATAGTACAAGCAGTAACCATGTAGGATACATGACATCACTCTCCCCCAAGTCCTCAGTGCAAATTGCCTTTGCATTGACTGTGCTCTGGGCTTAGCTCTATCTGGTTAACCCTTGGAGGGTCGTTTCCATCTTGGGTGAGTAGGTGGTGTTTCGTTGGCAGTGCAGGTGCTGGTGGTTTTTGTTTGTGCGTCCATGATCACTCCATTCTCTCCACCCCCACCCCGCCCCCCCCCCCCACATACAGATTGTGCCATTGGTCCATTACATTCACATACATTCAAGTCCCCACAAAAATTTGCATTTACAGTATTGCATTCGTGGTACCGTGGTGAGGTAAGTACATTTGAATGGTGAGGTTCATACTTGGAATATACTTTGAGTCAGTGCTGCGATCAGCACCAGTGCGTGAGGACAAACTAGTGCCAGAACTGCTGGATGGTGTCCAGGTAGTCTGGTGGCAGAGCGGTGCACAGTGCTGGCTGTGGGAACCCGGTTGGCTCAAGTTGCCTGCTCCCGGCGCTTTTGCCGTTGCTTCTAGGCTTGGGCAGGTTCACAGATGCCTGTGACCTCCCTGTCCTCTCCTTGCGCCCCGGGTCACTGCTGCTCCCTGAGGAACAGTCGTCTGGCAGTGCACAGGGAACTGCTAACTCGCTTGCCTGGGCGTTATTTGGCTTGGGATCCTGTCCCATTTCCCATTCCCATTTGGGAGAACCGTTGCGGGTGATCCTTCGTTCCTGGGTGTAGCCTTGGTGGCGATAGGGTCTGGGGGCTGCGCCTTAGCACAGTTTGCTCTTTCAGGCTCGTGGCGGTTGGTGCCATCGGGTGCCTGAGAGGTGGAGCCGATCGGGGGCAGGGTATTGATACCGGTGCCGTTGCCCTCCTGAGATCGCTTGCTCTGTGGCTTGTATATATTAGCTGCTTGTGGCCACACTCCATCATGCATCACTCTGGTCCCAGCATTGGGTAGCTCGCAGGACCTGTGTGTTCCTGATGGGTGTTTGCCCACTGCATTGACTCTATGCAGTTGAAATCCTACATCGCACAACATTTCATTACTTATGGTAAATAACCTGTAGCTCCAATCGCAATCGCACAACTCTGATTATCAATTACACATTTTACATCGAACTCACAGTTGCTGTTACATTGATTGAGAGTGTGGAACTGTCCCTTTAAGTGTGGTGAGTTGTGGGCCTCCTTTAAGAGAGCCTTGCTTTTGACAAGGTCCCACACAAGAGATTAGTGTGCAAAATTAAAGCACATGGTATTGGGGGTAATGTATTGACGTGGGTAGAGAACTGGTTGGCAGACAGGAAGCAAAGAGTAGGAATAAACCGGTCTTTTTCAAAATGGCAGTCAGTGACTAGTGGGGTACCGCAAGATTCAGTGCTGGAACCCCAGCTATTTATGTCATGTATCTTACATTATTATATATAACTGTATCCTAACATGCTATACATGACTGTAATAAGATATGACCTGTAACCACCAGCATACCTTACCACCAGGGGTGCACTTGCAAGAGACAGGTATATAAGGACAGGTCTCAGGCAAGTGCAGCATTCCAGAGCTGTGAAATAAAGGTGCAGGTCCAGAGTGACCTTGACTTCACTACATGCCTTGTGTGAATCTGTACTGAGGGGTCAGGACTTTACAGTGGCGACAATTTACGGGATTACAGAATCCACAGAATGGCGAACAACGGATCAGATGAAAAGTACAATGCGGGAGACAATTGGGAGGACTTTATAGAAAGGCTCCAGCAAAGCTTTGTAACCAAAGACTGGTTAGGCGATGATAAGGCAGACAAGAGAAGAGCCCATCTCTTGACCAGCTGTGGCTCGAAAACATACGCTTTAATGAAGGATCTGCTGGCACCCGAGAAACCAGCAAGCAAGTCGTTTGAAGAATTGAGCACACTGGTAAGAGACCACCTGAAGCCAGCGAGCAGCCTACACATGGCCAGACACAGGTTCTACAACTACAGACGCTGTGTGGGCCAGAGCATACCCAACTTCGTGGCGGAACTTCGGAGGTTGGCTAGTTTATGTGAGTTCTCAGATGAACTGAGGAGAGAAATGCTGAGAGACTTTTTCATCGAAGGAATAGGCCACGCAGGCATATTCCGAAAGCTCATAGAGACCAAGAACCTGACCTTAGAGGCAGCAGCACTGGTTGCACAGACATTCTTGGTAGGAGAAGAAGAAACGAGGTTGATTTACAATGCAGGTACGACAACTAACGAAATATCGGAACAAGAAGTTCACAGCACTAAACAAGCTGCTACCCCCACACACAGACAAAACCGGGAGAACAGGCTCTCGACAGCAGGCAGTGGTGCCAGAAGCCATCATTACCCCACAGGAACGGCTGTTCACACCTCATCAACCCACAATGCAAGCAATCAACTACAAACTGAGAGAAGCTCAAGAGAGATCAGCCAGATGCAGCTCATTCTTTGGGAACACTTTGAACAATGGAACCGGTCTGTGCTGGAGGTGTGGGGGTGGGCACTCGTCAAGGGGATGTTGATTTCAGCAGGCTGTTTGCAGGAACTATGAATATACAGGGCATTTGGCTCGCATGTGCAAAAAAATGGCAGCTCGGCTGGTATACGAATCGGATGGGTCGGAAATCGGACCAGAAGACGGTGGGGACAGTACCCGGGACACCAATGTATAGCGGGTCAACACGATCAATGGCCGCTGCTCTTACAACAGGACGCCTGCTATAATGATGAGGGTCCTACACAACAGGATACCTGTCAACATGGAGCTGGATATGGGAGCGAGTCAATCTCTCATGGACGCTCAACAATTTGAACAACTGTGGCCGCATAAAAGAGACAGACCAAAACTCACAAGGGTTGACAACAAACTAAGGACCTATACCAAAGAAATTGTACCAGTCCTCGGCAGCACCATGCTCTCTGTCACACACAAAGGGACAGTGAACCGACTTCCCCTGTGGATTGTCCCCGGAGACCCCCCAGCACTGCTGGGGAGAAGCTGGCTGCCAAAACTAAACTGGAAATGGGATGATGTCTATGCCATGTCATTAGAGGAACGGACCTCCTGCTCAACAGTTATAAAGCGATTTGAACATCTCTATCAGCCAGGTGTGGGCACTTTCAAAGGGGCCAAAGTCAAAATCTACATCACACAGGATGCTGGACCGGTCCATCACAAGGCCAGAGCTGTACCCTATGTGATGAGGGAAAAGATTGAACACGAACTAGACAGGCTTCTGCGGGAGGACATTATACTACCTGTGGAATTTAGCGACTGGGCAAGTCCCATGTCCCAGCCATGAAGCCTGATGGATCCGTACGAATCTGTGGGGACTACAAATCTACCATAAACAGAGTCTCCCTACAGGACCAGTACCCGCTGCCCAGAGCGGAGGACTTATTTGCCACATTGGCTGGAGGTAAACTTTTCTCAAAATTAGACCTCACATCTGCGTATATGATGCAAGAATTGACCGAGGAATCCAAGTTGCTCACCACCATCAACACACATCGTGGCCTTTTCATGTACAATCGATGCCCATTCGGTATCAGGTCGGCAGCTGCCATATTCCAGCGCAACATGGAGAGTCTGCTCAAGTCCATCCCGGAGACGGTTGTATTTCAAGACGACATACTTATCACAGGCAGGGACACCGACTCCCATCTCCGTAATTTGGAGGAAGTACTAAAGCGGTTGGATCGGATAGGCCTATGAGTCAAGAAATCCAAGTGCCTGTTTCTCGCACCTGAAGTTGAATTTTTGGGCAGAAGGATTGCCGCTGATGGAATCCGCCCAACAGAGTCCAAAACAGAAGCAATTCGCCTGGCACCCAGGCCCCGGAATATCTCAGAACTGCGCGCCTTTCTCGGGCTATTCAATTACTTTGGGAACTTTATGCAGAACTTAAGCACGCTGCTGGAGCCTCTCCATGCGCTACTCAGGAAGGGGTGCGATTGATTTTGGGGGGACGCCCAGGAACGCGCCTTCAATAAGGAACACAACCTTCTGTGTTCCAACAGTGTTTTGACTTTCTTTGATCCAGGTAAAAAGCTAGTTCTCACATGCGATGCGTCAACGTATGGGGTCGGGTGCGTTTTGCAACATGTCAATAGTGCGGGCAAATTACAACCCATAGCTTATGCCTCCAGGTCACTTTCGCGGGCGGAGCGCGGGTACGGAATGGTAGAGAAGGAGGCGCTCGCATGCGTGTACGGTGTCAAAAAGATGCACCAATACCTTTTCGGGGCCAAGTTCGCATTAGAAACCGACCACAAGCCCCTCACGTCCCTCCTATCTGAGAGCAAGGCAATAAGCGCCAACGCCTCGTCGCGAATTCAACGGTGGCCACGCATGCTGGCGTCCTACGACTATACCATAAGGCACAGACCAGGCACAGACAACTGTGCCGACGCGCTCAGCAGGCTACCCCTGGCGACCACGGAAGGGTCTGACGAACAGGACTGTGAGATAGTCATGGCAATCAATGCCTTTGAGTCCACAGGTTCGCCCATGACGGCTCGCCAAATCAGAGCCTGGACGGCCAGCGACCCCACGTTATCCTTAGTAAAAAGATGTGTCCTAACCGGTGACTGAGCAGAGGCTCGCGATGCCTGCCCCGAGGAATTAAAACCCTTTCAAAGCGCATGCATGAGCTATCACTACAAGCAGATTGCCTGATGTGGGGCAGCCGAGTAGTCATGCCTCTGCAAGGCAGTGAGGCATTTGTCCGGGAGCTCCACCGCGAGCACCCAGGGATCGTTCTCATGAAGGCCATAGCCAGATCCCATGTCTGGTGGCCTGGCATTGACGCTGACTTGGAGCTCTGCGTCCAAAGGTGCACCATTTGTGCCCAACTCAGCAATGCCCCCAGGGAGGTTCCACTGAGCCCTTGGCCCTGGCCTACCAAACCATGGTCGCGGGTGCACGTAGACTATGCAGGCCCATTCATGGGCAAAATGTTCCTCGTAGTTGTAGATGCATTTTCAAAGTGGATCGAATGCACCATTTTAAACTCGAGCACAACCTCCACCACTGTGGAGAGCCTCGCAACGCACGGAATCTCTGACATATTGGTCAGTGACAATGGTCCATGTTTCACCAGCGCAGAATTCCAAGACTTTATAATTGACCACGGCATAAATCACGTCAAGACGGCACCGTTCAAGCCGGCCTCCAATGGCCAGGCAGAGAGAGCAGTGCAAATCATTAAACAAGGCATGCTTAAAATCCAAGGTCCCATGCTGCAGGGTCGCCTGTCGCGACTGCTGCTGGCATACAGATCTCGTCTGCACTCACTGACTGGGATCCCCCCCGCGCAACTGTTGATGAAAAGGACTTTAAAAACAAGGCACTCATTAATCCTCCCAGACATGCATGAAACGTTGAGGCAAAGCGCCGTAAACTGACTGAGTACCATGACAGAAATTCGAGGGGGAGATGGAATGAGATAGGGGACCAAGTGTTTGTACTAAACTATGGCAGGGGTCCCAAATGGCTTGCAGGGACAATAACGGGCAAGGAAGGAAACATGCTACTAGTAGTACAAATGGACAATGGCAAAACCTGCCGGAGGCATGTCGACCAAGTCAAAAGCAGATTTACCAACAACACTGCGGAACCAGAGGCAGACTACAATGTGGAACTCGCACCACATCTGGTGGACAGACAGAGGGAACAACCTGAGGAAAGGGCAATCCCAACAGACAGCCCATGCGAGTCAACAACAATCACACCAATCGAAACAGACAGCCCAGGCGAGATATCCGCAACCACACCAAAGAAAAACAGACACCAAGGCAAACAACTGAACCACAACTCAAGACGCTCTACGCGAGAGCGTAGACCACCTGAGAGACTGAACCTATAAAGACAATAAGACCTTGGGGGAGGGTGATGTCATGTATCTTACATTATTATATCTAACTGTATCCTAACATGCTATACATGACTGTAATAAGATATGACCTGTAACCACCAGCATACCTTACCACCAGGGGTGCACTTGCAAGAGACAGGTCTATAAGGACAGGTCTCAGGCAAGTGCAGCATTGCAGAGCTGTGAAATAAAGGTGCAGGTCCAGAGTGACCTTGACTTCACTACATGCCTCGTGTGGATCTGTACTGAGGGGACAGGACTTTACAGTTTTGTAATTCATTTAACAGGGTACAGGGAACAATCACATCAAGATCTGACAGTCGCTCAATTCATCAGGACCTGTATATCATCAACCTTTGAACATGGAAGCAAAAAGCACAGTTCAGAGTGGGGAGAAACCGTACACATGTTCTGAGTGCAGACAAGGCTTCAACCGATCCCCTGGCTTGTCAAGACACAAGCGCAGTCACACCGGGGAGAATCCATTCAGCTTCTCTGAGTGTTGGAATGATTTCACTAACTCATCCCACCTACTGAGACACCAGCGAGTTCACACTGGGGAGAGGCCATTCACCAGCTCCGAGTGTGGGAAGGGATTCGCTCTGTCATCCAACTTGCTGAGACACCAGAGGGTTCACTCTGAGAGAGACCTTTTAAATGCTTGGACTGTGGGAAGTGCTATAAAAATTGCAGGGGACTGACACACCATCAACTTGTTCACACTGGGGAGAGACCATTCAGGTGCTCTCACTGTGGGACTGGGATCCACCTCAACTCCACTTTCCCATATCCTTTGATTCCCTTAATATCTAAAAATCTATCGATCTTTGTCTTGAATATACTCAACGACTGAGCCTCCACAGCCCTCTGGGGTAGAAAATTACAAGGATTCACCACCCTGAGTGAAGAAATATCTCCTCAACTCAGTCCTAAATGGCCGACGTATTATTCTGAGACTGTGACCCCTGGTTCTAGACTCCATAGCCAGACGAAGCATCCTCCATGCATCTACCCTGTAAAGCCCTGTAAGAATTGTGTATGCTTCAATGAGATCACCTCTCATTCTTCTAAACTCTAGAGAATATAGGCCTAATGTACTCAATCTCTTCTCATAGGACAATCCCCCC
Source organism: Pristiophorus japonicus (assembly GCF_044704955.1). Classification (NCBI taxonomy): domain Eukaryota; kingdom Metazoa; phylum Chordata; class Chondrichthyes; family Pristiophoridae; genus Pristiophorus; species Pristiophorus japonicus. The sequence continues at coordinate 73,700,768 of NC_091996.1, read as the reverse complement.
ATCCCAATAATCAATCTGGTGAACCATTGTTGCGCTCCCTCTATGGCAAGTATATCCTTTCTTTGGTAAGGAGACCAAAACAGTACACAATACTCCAGGTGCGGTCTCACCAGAGCCCTATGTAATTGCAGTAATACGTCTTTACTCTTATACTCAAATACTCTTGGAATAAAGGCCAACATACCATTTTCTTTCTTAACTGTGGGAAAAACTTTCAAAGCACTGGGATTCTGATGGCACACCAGTGTGTTCACACTGGGAATAGACCATTTCACTGCTCCGTGTTTGGGAAGGAATTCACTCGCTCATCCAACTTACTGACGCACCAGCGAGTTCACACTGGACAGAGGCCGTTCACCTGCTCCGAGTGTGGGAAGGGATTTACTCAGTCATCCATCCTGCTAAAACACCAGCAGATTCACATGTGATTGCAGGGCTTGGATTCTGCTGTTATTGCTGCTGTTAAGCTCACCCAGGACTGAACTATGTTCATTCTGACAGTTGGGGTTTGTTTCTGCTGATGTTACTAACCCTATAACTAGGCTGGAGTTTAATATTCTGGATACATGTCTTGAGGTGTGTAAGAAATGTGTCCTAGCCAATCTCTTTAATGGTTCAGAGCTCCTAGGCGTGGAACAGAAAACTCCTTTAGAAATGAACCCCAGTGCTTTGTTTGCTTTTTTTGGCCGTATTAACCCGCGTCGCTACTTTTAGTGATTTGTGTATCTGTACCCCAAGATCCCTTTGCTCCTCTACCCCATTTAGTCTCCTATTTTCCAAATAGTATGTGGCTTCCTTATTCTTCCTACAAAAATGCACCACCTCACACTGATCTATATTGAAATTAATTTCCCAATTACATGCACATTCTGCAAATTCATTAATGTCTTGTATTTTTTCTCAGTCTTCCTCAGTATTAACTCTACCTCCCAATTTGATGTCATTGACAAATGTTGAAATGGTACTTCCAATTCCTGAGTCCAAACGGTTTAAATAAATGGTGAACAGTGGTTCCAGGACCCATCCCTGTGGAACACCGCTTCCCACCTTTTGCCAGTCTGAGTAGCTGCTCTTAACTCCCATTCTCTGTTTTCTGTTTTAGAAAACATAGAAACATAGAAAATAGGTGCAGGACTAGGCCATTCGGCCCTTCGAGCCTGCACCGCTATTCAATGAGTTCATGGCTGAAAATGCAACTTCAGTACCCCATTCTTGGTTTCTCGCCATACCCCTTGATCCCCCAGTAGTAAGGACTACATCTAACTCCCTTTTGAATATATTTAGTGAATTGGCCTCAACAACTTTCTGTGGTAGAGAATTCCACAGGTTCACCACTCTTTGGGTGAAGAGGTTCCTCCTCATCTCGGTCCTAAATGGCTTACCTCTTATCCTTAGACTGTGACCCCTGGTTCTGGACTTCCCCAACATTGGGAACATTCTTTCTGCATCTAACCTGTCTAACCCCATCAGAATTTTAAACGTTTCTATGAGATCCCCTCTCATTCTTCTGAACTCCAGTGAATACAAGCCCAGTTGATCCAGTATTTCTTGATATGTCAGTCCCGCCATCCCGGGAATCAGTCTGATGAACCTTCGCTGCACTCCCTCAATAGCAAGAATGTCCTTCCTCAAGTTAGGAGATCAAAACTGTACACAATACACCAGGTGTGGCCTCACCAAGGCCCTGTACAACTGTAGCAATACCTCCCTGCACCTGTACTCAAATCCCCTCGCTATGAAGGCCAACATGCTTTCTTAACCGCCTGCTGTACCTGCATGCCAACCTTCAATAACTGGTGTACCATGACACCCAGGTCTCGTTGCACCTCCCCTTTTCCTAATCTGTCACCATTCAGATAATAATCTGTCTCTCTGTTTTTACCAACAAAGTGGATAACCTCATATGTATCCACATTATACTTCATCTGCCATGCATTTGCCCACTCACCTAACCTATCCAAGTCACTCTGCAGCCTCATAGCATCCTCCTCGCAGCTCACACTGCCACCCAACTTAGTGTCATCCGCAAATTTGGAGATACTACATTTAATCCCTTCCTCTAAATCATTAATGCACAGTGTAAACAGCTGGGGCCCCAGCACAGAACCTTGCAGTACCCCACTAGTCACTGCCTGCCATTCTGAAAAGTACCCATTTACTCCTACTCTTTGCTTCCTGTCTGCCAACCAGTTCTCAATCCATGTCAGCACACTACCCCCAATCCCATGTGCTTTAACTTTGCACATTAATCTCTTGTGTGAGACCTTGTCGAAAGTCTTCTGAAAATCCAAATATACCACATCAACTGGTTCTCCCTTGTCGACTCTACTGAGAACATCCTCAAAAAATTCCAGAAGATTTGTCAAGCATGATTTCCCTTTCACAAATCCATGCTGACTTGGACCTATCATGTCACCTCTTTCCAAATGCGCTGCTATGACATCCTTAATAATTGATTCCATCATTTTACCCACTAGTGATGTCAGGCTGACCGGTCTATAATTTCCTGTTTTCTCTCTCCCTCCTTTTTTAAAAAGTGTGGTTACATTGGCTACCCTCCACTCCATAGGAACTGATCCAGAGTCTATGGAATGTTGAAAAATGACTGTTAATGCATCCGCTATTTCCAAGGCCACCTCCTTAAGTACTCTGGGATGCAGTCCATCAGGCCCTGGGGATTTATCGGCCTTCAATCCCATCAACTTCCCCAACACAATTTCCCAACTAATAAGGATTTCCCTCAGTTTCTCCTTCTTACTAGACCCTCTGACCCCTTTTATATCCGGAAGGTTGTTTGTGTTTGTGTCCTCCTTAGTGAATACTGAACCAAAGTACTTGTTCAATTGGTCTGCCATTTCTTTGTTCCCCGTTATGACTTCCCCTGATTCTGACTGCAGGGGACCTACGTTTGTCTTTACTAACCTTTTTCTCTTTACATATCTATAGAAACTTTTGCAGTCCGTCTTAATGTTCTCTGCAAGCTTCCTCTCGTACTCCATTTTCCCTACCCTAATCTAACCCTTTGTCCTCCTCTGCTGAGTTCTAAATTTCTCCCAGTTCCCAGGTTCACTGCTATTTTTGGCCAATTTGTATGCCACTTCCTTGGCTTTAATAGTATCCTTGATTTCCCTTGATAGCCATGGTTGAACCATCTTCCCTTTTTTATTTTTACGCCAGACAGGGATGTACAATTGTTGTAGTTCATTCATGCGGTCTCTAAATGTCTGCCATTGCCCATCCACAGTCAACCCCTTAAGTATCATTCGCCAATCTATCCTAGCCAATTCACGCCTCATACCTTTAAAGTTACCCTTCTTTAAGTTCTGGACCATGGTTCTGAATTAACTGTTTCATTCTCCATCCTAATGTAGAATTCCACCATGTTATGGTCACTCTTCCCCAAGGGGCCTCGCACAACCAGATTGCTAATTAATCCTCTCTCATTACACAACACCCAGTCTAAGATGGCCTCCCCCCTAGTTGGTTCCTCGACATATTGGTCTAGAAAACCATCCCTTATGCACTCCAGGAAATCCTCCTCCACCGTATTGCTTCCAATTTGGTTAGCCCAATCTATATGCATATTAAAGTCACCTGCTGCACCTTTATTGCATGCACCCCTAATTTCCTGTTTGATGCCCTCCCCAACATCACTACTACTGTTTGGAGGTCTGTACACAACTCCCGCTAACGTTTTTTGCCCTTTGTTGTTCTGCAGATTCCACATCATCCAAGCTAATGTCCTTCCTAACTATTGCATTAATCTCCTCTTTAACCAGCAATACTACCCCACCTCCTTTTCCTTTTATTCTATCCTTCCTGAATGTTGAATACCCATGGATGTTGAGTTCCCAGCCCTGATCATCCTGGAGCCACGTCTCTGTAATCATCACATCATATCTGTTAATATCTATTTGCACAGTTAATTCATCCACCTTATTATGGATACTCCTTGCATTAAGACACAAAGCCTTCAGGCTTGTTTTTTTAACACCCTTTGTCCTTTTAGAATTATGATGTAGTATGGCCCTTTTTGTTTCTTGCCTTTGTTTACTCGGCCTTCCACTATTGCTTTTTACCTTTCCACCATCTGTTTCTGACTCCATATTACTTCACCCTATCTCGCTGCATAGGTTCCCATCCCCCTGCCATATTAGTTTAAACACTCCCGAATTGCCTTAGCAAATGTTACCCCTAGGACATCAGTTCCGGTCCTGCCCAAGTGCAGACCCCCCCTTTTGTACAGGTCCCACTTCCCCCAGAACTGGTTCCAATGTCCCAGGAATTTGAATCCCTCCCTTTTGCACCACTGCTCAAGCCATGTATTTATTCTAACTATCCTGCTCCCTCTACTCTGATTAGCACATGGCACTGGTAGCATTCCAGAGATTACTACCTTTGAGGTCCTACTTTTTAATTTAACTCCTAGCTCCCTAAATTCAGCTTGTAGGACCTCTTCCCGCTTCTTACCTATATCGTTGGTATCCCTCTCCAGAATGCTCTGCAGCTGCTCCGAGACATCCTTGACCCTTGCACCAGGGAGGCAACATACCATCCTGGAGTCTCGGTTGCGGCCGCAGAAACTCCTATCTATTCCCCTTACAATAAAGTCCCCTATCACTATAGCTCTCCCACTCTTTTTCCCACCCTTCTGTGCAGCAGCTTGTAAGCAGCTTGCGATCCATAACAGTGTGTAAGGTCTACAAGGTGACCAAGGTCAAGCAGTGTGGAGTGAAAGGCCAGGCAGCAGAATGGATGGAAAGATGACTACAGAACAGAAATCAGAGGGTTGGACTTGAGGGAAGTTTGTAGCAACCTTTCCATCCATTCTGTTCCCTGACCTTTGACTGCACATGACCTGACCCTGGTCCTCTTGTAGATCATACATATTGCAGACACCGTGCACCAGTGGTGGATATTGAGTCTTGTGGCAAGGGTGCTGGTGAGGTGGATTTCTCAGTTCGTGAGTTTTGAGGCATCGATACTGGCGTTTTTCACCTTTCCACTTAAAACCCACTTGCTGCCAGTTTATTAAAGCAGTTATTGGTCCCTCGGGTGAAACACACCAATAAATGAGGCCTTGTAAATTTCCCTGAGAATGACAGGCCCGAACCCGAGTTAGAAAACATTTAGCAATTAAACCAGACTGGGCGGAGCCTGAGGTGAGATTTAGTAACGGGAAATTGGTGGCCAGTGAACTTCGCACCATGACTGAGGACCCGGGTACTCAGGTTTCTGGATCATTTATTGATTCATTTTGTTTATTGCCCAATCTCAATCAGACGGGTGGGTCATCGTGTTGTCCGGCGGAGGTGGGGGTCCTCACTGGAGGGCTCTCTACGCAGGGGTCTTTCTCTGCACCATTGGGCATCTGGAGTGAAGAGTGTTGTACGGAGCAGTCGTGTGCAAGTTTTTAACTGCTTTCCAGATTCCAAGGCCTGATGTGTTTTTTGCAGCCTTGAGGAGTCCACGGCCCATGTCTACATTCAGTGTGAGAGGTTGCAGCCCCTGGATAGTTACCTGCAGCACGTGTTCAACTTTTGGTTACACTTTAGCCCCACATTATTAACCTTTGGCCACCCAGTGTGGAGGGGGATGGGTAAATCGGAGGATCTTATCCTCGACCTGCTCTTGGTCCGGGCTAAAGCAGCAATTTACAGGTCCAGGATGGGTGGGGCCTGGGGGGGCGGGGTTCGCTCTGGCTGACTGCCTCTCTTCCGCGGTCTTGTCCGTGTCCGGGTAGCCCTGGAGAGGGAGCATGCGGTGTCCACCACTACATAAACACTTTGCATATAGGAGCAGGAGTAGGCTAATTGGCCCTAATTGAGGTACAAGCTGATCTTGTACCTCAACTCCACCTTCCTGCATTACATAAGAACATAAGAAATAGGAGCAGGAATAGGCCATTTGGCCCCTCGAGCCTGCTCCATCATTCAATAAGATCTGATCTGATCCTGGGCTCAGCTCCACTTCCCTGCCCGCTTCCCATAACCCTTTATTCCCTTATCGCTCAAAAATCTATTTCTACCTTAAATATATTCAATGACCCAGCCTCCACAGCTCTCTGGAGCAGAGAATTCCATAGATTTACAACCCTCTGATAGAAGAAATTCCTCCTCATCTCATTTTTAAATGGGCGGCCCCTTATTCTGAGATTATGCCCCCTAGTTTTAGTTTCCCCTGTGAGGGAAATATCCTCTCTGCATCCACCTTGTCGAGCCCCCTCATTATCTTTTTTCCTTCGATAAGATCACCTTTCATTGTTCTGAACTCCAATGAGTATAGGCCCATCCTACTCAACCTATCTTCATAAGTCAACTCCCTCATCACTGGAATCATCCTAGTGAACCTTCTCTGAACAGCCTCCAATGCAAGTATATCGTTCCTTAAATACGGAGACCAAAACTGTACGCTGTACTCTAGGTGTGGCCTTACCAATATCCTGTATAGTTGCAACAGGACTTCTCTGCTTTCATACTCTATTCCCCTTGCAATAAAGGCCAACATTCCATTTGCCTTCCTGATTACTTGCTGTACCTGCATACTAACTTTTTGTGTTTCATGCACAAGGACCCCCAGGACCCTCTGTACTGCAACACTTTGTAATTGTTCTCCAATTAAATTATAATTTGCTTTTCTATTTTCTCTGCCAAAGTGGATAACCTCACATTTTCCCATATTATACTCCATCTGCCAAATTTTTGCTCACTCACTTAGCCTGTCTATATCCCTTTGCAGATTCTTTGCGTCCTCCTCACAATTTGCATTCCCACCTATCGTTGTATCATCAGCAAATTTGGTCACATTACACTCGGTCCATTCATCCAAGTCATGAATATAGATTGTAAATAGTTGAGGTCCCAGCACTGATCCCTGCGGCACCCCACTAGTTACTGGTTGCCAACCGGAAAATGACCCATTTATCCCGACTCTGTTTTCTGTTAGTTAGCCAATCATCTATCCATGCTAATATATTACCCCCAACCCTGTGAACTTTTATTTTGTGCAGTAACCTTTTATGTGGCACCTTATCGAATGCCTTCAAGAATTCCAAATACACCACATCCACTGGTTACCCTTTATCCACCCTGCTCACCCTTTATCCACCCTGCTCGTTGCATCCTCAAAGAATTCCAGCAAATTTAGCAAACATGATTTCCCTTTCATAAAACCATGCTGACTCTGCTTGATTTGAATTATGCTTTTCCAAATGTCCTGCTACTGCTTCCTTAATAATGGACTCCAGCATTTTCCCATATCCCTTCATTCTCTAAGTTCCCAAAAATTTATCGACCTCTGTCTTGAATATACTCAACAACTGACCATCCACAGCCCTCTGGCGTCGAGAATTCAAAAGATTCACAATTATTTGAGTGAAGAAATTTTTCCTCATCTCAGGATAATAGCTGACCCCTTATTCCGAGACTGTGACCCCGTGTTCTAGATTCCCCAGCCAGGGGAAATATCTTCTCATTACTAACCCTGTCAAGACCCTTAAGAATTTTATATGTTTCAATTAGATCACCTCTCATTTTTCTGAACTCTGGGGAATATAGGCCGAGTCTACTCACTTTCTCCCCCTAGGGCTATCCCCCCATCCCAGGAACCAGTCTAGTGAACCTTTGTTTCACTCCCTCTGAGGCAAGTCTTTCCTTAGGTAAGGAGACCAGAACGGTACACAGTCTCCAGGTGTGACCTCACCAATGCCCTGTATAATTGTAGTAAGACTTCTTTACTCTTATACTCTAATCCCTTTGTAACAAAAGCTAATATACCATTTGCTTTCCTAATTGTTTGCTGTCCCTGCATGTTAACTTTCTGTGTACAAGGACACCCAGGTCCCGCTGAATGCAAACAATTCCCAGTCTCTCAGCATTCAATAAATATTGGGGCTGAAATTCCAATGTCCCGATGTCTTCCCGGGTCCGTACTAAATGTTTACGGACCCGGGAAGACATCGGAAAAAACGGTTTTCAGCACACAATGCGCACGCGTTGAAAACCAGCTTTTCCGACCTGTCCAGCTAGACCTTGACAAGTCCTGCCCGGTGATGAGTTCTCGCGCAGAAATCCGAGTTTTAGAAATCTTCTGCCCTGGATTAGGGCACGGAAGTTCTGCGCCCCATAAAGCAGGAATACAGTCTGCATTCTGTGTGCATTGTAGAGTGGCAAGAGAGGAATAAAAATATATTGGTTAAAAACACCTTTTTTTGGAAATAAAGGATGTTATATTCAATTCAATCTTTGAACCTACAATCCTATGCATAGCCAGTTTCAAATGTAGTCTCCTAATGACTGAGCTATGCTGACAGATGTGATCGGTGTGGCATTTATAATTTATAGAACGCATCCTATGAAAAATTCTCAGTTTTTATCTGGTGTTTGTGTGACCTCATACAGAACTAGGACATTCCTGTTTAGTATTCCTCCTCTCTCCAGGCAGTGTCATAGCAGGTTGACTCCCCTTACAGCTCCACCTTCAGCATAAGCTGCAGTCAGTCGATGCTGAGGAGTTCTGTAGAGTAAAAGCTTAACACAAACTGATTAAACAGCAGTAAATGGAAACAAGCTGATTCCTCTCAAGGTAAGAGAGATTCAAATCTTCCAACTTTTATAACATTTGCGGTGCCGTGTTGTCTAATTCAGCTTGCTTTGTAAAATATGTTCGACTTTAAGCAAGTGTGCACGGGTGTCAACAGTAAATTGGGTGAAATCTATACTCTATACTAAACTATCTCAACTCTCTTTATGAGGGAGGGAGGGGGTTAGTAGGAATATGTGTGTGTTAGGCCAAACCGACTTTAAAAATGCGTTCTACATGTATTTTCTTTTTTCTTCCTACGCGTACAGCATTTATCTGTGAGGGAAACATAGAAACATAGAAAATAGGTGCAGGAGTAGGCCATTCGGCCCTTCGAGCCTGCACCGCCATTCAATAAGATCACGGCTGATCATTCCCTCAGTACCCCTTTCCTGTTTTCTCTCCATACCCTTTGATCTCTTTAGCCGTAAGGGCCATATCTAACTCCCTCTTGAATATATCCAATGAACTGGCATCAACAACTCTCTGCGGCAGGGAATTCCACAGGTTGACAACTCTCTGAGTGAAGAAGTTTCTCCTCATCTCAGTCCTAAATGGCCTACCCCTTATCCTAAGACTGTGTCCCCTGGTTCTGGACTTCCCCAACATCAGGAACATTCTTCCTGCATCTAACCTGTCCAGTCCCGTCAGAATCTTATACGTTTCTATGAGATCCCCTCTGATCCTTCTAAACTCCAGTGAATAAAGGCCCAGTTGATCCAGTCTCTCCTCATATGTCAGTCCAGCCATCCTGGGAATCAGTCTGGTGAACCTTTGCTGAATCCCTCAATAGCAAGAACGTCCTTCCTCAGATTAGGAGACCAAAACTGAACACAATATTCCAGGTGAGGCCTCACCAAGGCCCTGTACAACTGCAGTGAAACCTCCCTGCTCCTATACTCAAATCCCCTAGCTATGAAGGCCAACATACCATTTGCCTTCATCACCGCCTGCTGTACCTGCATGCCAACTTTCAATGACTGATGAACCATGACACCCAGGTCTTGTTGCACCCCCCCTTTTCCTAATCTGCCGCCATTCAGATATTCTGCCTTTGTGTTTTTACCCCCAAAATGGATAACCTCACATTTATCCTCATTATACTGCATTTGCCCACTCACCTAACCTGTCCAAGTCACCCTGCAGCCTCTTAGCGTCCTCCTCACAGCTCACACCACCACCCAGTTTAGTGTCATCTGCAAACGTGGAGATATTACACTTAATTCCTTCATCAAAATCGTTACTATATATTGTAAAGAGCTGGGGTCCCAGCACTGAGCCCTGCGGCACTCCACTCGTCACTGCCTGCCATTCTGAAAAGGATCCGTTTATCCCGACTCTCTGCTTCCTGTCTGCCAGGTTGAATGATCAGTTGAAGCCTCGTCCACACACAGAGCACGTGTACGGCTTCTCACCGCTGTGAATGTTTTTTCAGGCTATGTAACAGGTTAAAGCTCTTTTCACAGTCAGTGCACTGGAACACTCTCACTCGGGTGTGTGTGTCTCGGGGCTTTTCCAGTCACATTGATGTTTGAAATGTTTTCCCACAGACAGAAGAGACAAACATTTCTCCTTCCACATTGAAAGGCGGCTGATATTCAGGCCCTGATGAATAGAGTGAGTGTGTGAGATGTGGATGTGATGTTGGGTTTGAGTTTGCGGCCTGTAAATGCTGCCCTTCTCACAGCCTGGAACAGCAGTTTACAAAAGCCCTGACTGTGAGTCCAGGATAGAAATTCACAACATTCTCTCCTCCTGGTTCCTGGCCCAGGGAAAGGCCACACATGCGCTCTGCTGATCTCTCTGACTCTATACCTCTCTCTCCTCCTTTAAGACACTCTTTTAAACCTACTTCTGTCACCTGTCCTAATAATACCTTATGTGACTCGGTGTCAAATTCTGTTATATAACGCTCCTGTGCAGTGCCTTAGGCCATTATCTGATGTTAAAGGCACTATATAAATGCAAGTTGTTGTTGTTGGATGTGATTAACAGCGAAATCCAACCCCTGAAATCATGTGTGAAGCCGCTGGCATTTCCGCAGGTTGGATGAACGAGTAAATCCCTTCCCACACACGGTGCAGGTGAACGGCTCCTCCCCGGTGTGAATGTGTTGGTGTGTCACCAGTTCCTGTTTGCTTTTAAAGTCCTTCTCACAATCCGAACATTTAAATGGTCTGTTATCAGTGCAAACACGTTGGTGTGTCAGAAGGTTGGATGAAGTAGTGAATCCCTTCCCACACGTTGAGCAAATGAATGGCTTCTCCCCAGTGTGAAATCGCTCGTGTATGAGAAGGTTGGCTGACAGACTGAATCCCTTCCCACACACATGGTGAATGGCCTCTCCCTGCTGTGAACTCGCTGGTATTTCAGTAGAGTGGAGGCCAGACTGAATCCCTTCCCACACACTGAGCAGGTAAATGGCCTCTCCCCAGTGCGACTGCGTCGATGAGATTCCAGTTCTGAAAGGCAACCAACTCCCTTCCCACAGTCCCCTCATTTATACTGTTTCTCCCTGCTGTAGGTGTCCTTGTGTCCCTCCAGGTTGGATGATCGGTTGAAGCCTCGTCCACACACAGAACACGTGTATTCGCCCCGCTGTGAATGATGCAATGTTTTTTCAGGCTGTCTAACTGATTAAAGCTCTTTCCACAGTCAGTGCACTGGAACATACGGGATGTGTGTCTCGGTGCTTTTCCAGCCTCAATGATGAATTAAATCTTTTGCCACAGACAGAACAGGCAAACATTTCTCCTTCCATAATCTGAGGTTGATCATATACGAGTTAAGTGATTGTGTAAGATATTGACGAGATGTTTGGTTTGAGCTTCCCGTCTGCAAATCTTCACCTTCTAATAACCTGTGAAAGGAGTTTATAAAAGTTATCACTATAAATACAAGATATTCAGAACAGACAATTGTAGTTTCTATGGACAATTCTTTCCCCTTTTGTTTCCCAAAGCTGTAAATCTCCCATCTGACACATTCCTCCCACTCTCAGCTCATTGCGAGAGATTTATCGCCGAGTCTCCTACTATTTTTTTTCTCCTCTCCAGATTTTCTCTCTTCCTCTCCTTAAAGTGCAGACTCTGACTGTAGGTCAGTTCCACTCATTGACTCATATTATAGCAGTTTCTGATACCAAATAATCCAGCTCACAACAACAAATGATCTTTAATGGCGTTATTAGCAGTTTTGAGCAGACAGCGACAAATGTGGGGAACAGAAAGTCCAGTGGTTAGTTCGGAGCTCCCTTCTCACCAGGTCTGTTCCAACAAGCTGCGGCCTTCTGAGTTACAGTTATACATACTCACTCACTCAGTAAGTGATGGGGTCTCACTGAACTATGACACAATAAATGTCTGTTCTCACTGTCACATAGACCATAACTTGCAGACCAGCGACCTCGATCTACACCTCCCCCTTCTCCACAATAGACCAGGAGATTTTACAGTCCACAACCCAAGCTCACACTGAGAGAAACATCTGGTAAGTGCCATTAAAATGAAAAGCAAAGCAATAAAATGGTTCATTGGTCTCTTGTGGACTGTTTGATAGAGACAGTTTGTCATAATCAGTCAAGAACTTCATTCTCATGGTGGAAGATGGACCTTGGTCTATTTGCTTTTGCAATTCATCCTCACTTCCCCAGATTCTGATCTTTGAGCTGCACCTACAAAGATTAACCGAAAATCGGTCAGATTCGGGCCGGATCATTGGGAGTGGATAATGTTCACCATATTTCTCCTCCACCGACAGGCACTCCCTGACCGCTCCTCACCGACAGGCACTCCCTGACCACTCCCCACCCGCTCCCCATTGACAGACGCTCCCGGACCGCTCTCCATTGAGACGCTCCCTGACCGCTCCCCACCGACAGACGCTCCCCACTGACAGACGCTCCCTGACCGCTCCCCACTGACAGACGCTCCCCACCGACAGACGCTCCCTGACCGCTCCCCACCGACAGACGCTCCCTGACCGCTCCCCACCGACAGACGCTCCCTGACCACTCCCCACCGACAGACGCTCCCTGACCGCTCCCCACCGACAGACGCCCCGTGATCGCTCCCCACTGACAGACGCTCCCTGACCGCTCCCCACCGACAGGCACTCCCTGACCACTCCCCACCGACAGACGCTCCCTGACCGCTCCCCACCGACAGGCACTCCCTGACCACTCCCCACCCGCTCCCCACTGACAGACGCTCCCTGAGCGGTCCCCACTGACAGACGCTCCCTGAGCGGTCCCCATTGACAGACGCTCCCTGAGCGGTTCCCATTCACAGACGCTCCCTGAGCGGTCCCCATTGACAGACGCTCCCTGAGCGGTCCCCATTGACAGACGCTCCCTGAGCGGTTCCCATTGACAGACGCTCCCTGACTGACGGGTTGTCCCGGAGTTTGGGCCGTAACCTGGCGCCAGTTGTGGGGAGGCGGATAATGTGGAGTTTGCTGTGGGGCCTGGGCCGCACTCGGTGTGTGTGAAGCCCGCCCGGGGTTAATTAACCCACTCCCTCCACCCATCTCGCCGCTCTGCCTCCTGGCCCCGCCCACTGGCCGCGCCTGCTCAGCTCACCTTATTGATCCTCACACTCCGATTGGTTGGAGGACCAACCGGCCGCTCTCTTCCCATTGTTCCGGAGCTGCCGTCACTCCCCCGGGCAGTGTGAGTTGAGCATGCGCAGTCGGTCGGTCGGTGGGTGAGGCAGTCCAGTCTTCAGGAGCCCAGTGCGCAAGCGCAGGTTCGGACTAGGATTGGAGCATGCGTGGTGCGTGTAACGGCGGAGACACAGGAGTGCACTCATCGACTCCGGAGAAAACGGTAAGATTGAGCGCGGCGGAAGTGAGAAATGGACCCGCGGGTGAGCGGTGAGTGTTCATGAACAACTGGTGTACGCCGCAAGCCCGAAATAATAACCTGAAGGCCATCACTTGCAGCTGGGGCTTTGTTCCGGTCACTGGCTAACGGCCACCATCTTTGTACAGGAAGGCGGAACGGTTCAGTGCTCTGCCATCTTGATGCAGTGAGAAGCAGCGCGCATGCGCGGCCGGCTTGGTGCCAGAGCAAAGTGTGGGCGGGGCTTCATTGTCTGTTGCCAACCGGGTCCTGGTGCCCGGGAGGCTGAATGGTGAGGGCGGGGCCCAAAGCTGTGGGCGGAGGCTCAACGGAAGCTGTCGGGGATCGAGTGAAGCTCCTGAGTCGGATGGGCAGTGGGCTCAGGTTGCTGCAGTTGCAGCACAGAGTAGGGCTAAGGAATACACTTTCGGGATAAGGAATGCACCCCCTATTGGGGCCAGCGGAAGCTTAAATCGTCATTGGGGGGGGGGAAGATTGGGAGAGAAAGAGTGAAGGATGGTAATAGATTGTCGGGGGGAAATTTGTTCAGGGAGAGCTCCCTAGGGATCTGCCATCCCATCCGCCATCTTCCAGCAATGTTCTGACCTCCCTCCGGCTGCTGGTCCCGCACAGCTATGGAGCCCCTGTCGAGCACATGGTGAGTGCAATGGTGGCGGCCTCTCTGACCTCCCTTCCACAAAATGGATCTCTGGCCATCCCAATGCCCACCCACAGCCAGGAGCTAACCCTGGAAGCAAGAAGCATTACCTCAAATCTCTCACTCCCACTCTCCACACCTCGGATCTCTCACCATCTCCCCGAAAGGTGCTGGTCAGAGACCCACACAATTGTAACAAGAGGCCCAGAACTGTGTCCCCATGTACAGTCCCAGTGTTGGAATCCCCATTTACAGTCCCAGTGTTGGAATCCCCATTTACAGTCCCAGTGTTGGAATCCCCATCTACAGTCCCAGTGTTGGAATCCCCATCTACAGTCCCAGTGTTGGAATCCCCATTTACAGTCCCAGGGTTGGAATCCCCATCTACTGTCCCAGGGTTGGAATCCCCATTTACAGTTCCAAGGTTAGAATCTGCATGTACAGTCCCAGGGTTAGAATCCCCATGTACAGTCCCACAGTTTAAATCCCCATGTACAGTCATAAAATTTACAGCACCGAAGGAGGCCATTTCGGTCCATCATGTCCGCGCTGGCCAACAAAGAACTATCCAGCCTAATCCCACTTTCTAGCTCTTAGTCCATACCCCTGTAAGTTACGGCACTGCAAGTGCACATCCAAGTACCCTTTAAATGCGGTGAGGGTTCATGCTTCTACCACCCTTTCAGACAGTGAGTCCAGACCATCACCACTCTCTGGGTGAAGAAATTTCCCCTCAAATCCCCTCTAAACCTCATACCAATTACTTTAAATCTATGTCCCCTGGTTATTGACCCCTCTGCTAAGGGAAGTAGGTCCTTCCTATCCACTCTATTTAGGCCCCTCATAATGTTATACACCTCAATAAGGTCTCCCCTCAGCCTCCTCTGTTCCAAACAAAACAAACCCAGCCTATATAAGCTTTCCTTATAGCTAAAATTGTCCAGTCCAGGCAACATCCTCGTCAATCTCCTCTGTACCCTCTAGTGCAATCACATCTTTCCTATAACGTGGTGACCAGAACTGCACACAGTGCTCTAGTTGTGGCCTAACTAGTGTTTTATACAGTTCAAGCATATCCTCTCTGCTCTTGTATTCTATGCCTCGACTAATAAAGGCAAGTATTCCGTACCTTCTTAACCACCTTATCTACCTGGCCTGCGACCTTCAGGGATCTATGGACATGCACTCCAAGGTCCCTTTGTTCCTCTGCAATTCTCAGTATCCTACCATTTACTGAGTATTCCCTTGCCTTGTTAGCCCTCCCCACATGCATTACCTCACACTTCTCCGTATTTAATTCCATTTGCCACTGTTCTGCCCACCTGACCTGTTCATTGATACCTTCCTGCAGTCTCCACCTTTCTTCTTCATCATCAACCACACAGCCAATTTTGGTATCATCTGCAAACTTCTTAATCATACCCCTTATATTCAAGTCTAAATCATTGATATATACCACAAAAATATATACCTAGTACTGAGCCCTGCGGAACCCCACTGGAAACAGCCTTCCAGTCACAAAAACATCCATCAACCTTTTGCTTCCTACCTCTGAGCCAATTTTGCATCCAACTTGCCACTTTGCCCTGGATTCCATGGGCTTTTACTTTCATGACCAGTCTGCCATGTGGGACCTTATCAAAAGCCTTGCTAAAATCCACATACATGACATCAAACGCATTACCCTCATCAATCTTTCTTGCTATCTCCTCAAAAAATTCAATCAAAAGTTAGTCAGACATGATCTTCCCTTAACAAATCCATGCTGACTGTCCTTGATTAATCCGCGTCTTTCTAATTGAAGATTTATCCTGTCCCTTTGGAATTTTTTTCAATAGAAAATTCCCACCACCGAGTTTAGGCTAACGGGCCTGTAATTACTCGCTCTATCCCTTTCTCCCTTTTTAAACAAAGGTACTATGTTAGCAGTCCTCCAGTCCTCTGACACCACTCTCTGTAGGCAGAGAGGATTGGAAAATGATGGTCAGACCCTCTACTATTTCCTCTTTTGCTTCTCTTAATAGCCTGGGATACGTTTCATCTGGGCCTGGGGATTTATCCAATTTCAAAGCTGCTAAATCCCTTAATACTTCCTCTCTCACTATGTTTATTTCATCTAATATTTCACACTCCTCCTCCCTGATTGCAATGTCTGCATCGCCCCTCTCTTTTGTGAAAACAGATGCAAAGTATTCATAAAGAATCATACCCTTGTCTTCCGCCTCCACACACACATTATCTTTATGGTCTCAGTTGGCCCTACCCTTTAGTTATCCTCTTGCTCCTAACGTATTTTTAAAACATCTTAGCATTTTCCTTGCCAAAATGTTTTCATGCTCTCTCTTTGCTTTCCTAATATCCTTTTTAATTTCACCCCTGCACTTTCTATACTCCTAGAGTTTCTGCAGTATTGAGCCCTCGATATCTGTCATAAGCCTCCCTTTTTTTCCCTTTATCCTACCCTGTATGACCCTTGACATCCAGTGGCTCTAGATTTGTTAGTCGCACCATTTTTCTTTAAGCGAACATACTTGTTCTGAGCCCTCGAGATCTCCTCCTTGAATGCCTCACACTGCTCTGACACTGACTTATCAAGTAGCTTTTTCCAGTCCACTATGGCTAAATCACCTCTCGGCTTAGCAAAATTAGCTTTTCCCCAATTGAGAACTTTTATTTTTGGTCTATCTTTGTCCTTTTCCAAAACTACCCTAAATCTTACTGAATTATGACTAAGTCCAGAACCACTCCCTCCCTTGTTGGTCTTGTTACATACTGACTAACAAAGTTCTCCTGAATGCATTTAGGAATTCTGCACCCTCTATAGCCTTCACACTAATTTTATTCAGCAGCAGGCCGGGGCCATTGGAGGGAGCAGTGTGCGGCGGCCCGGCATGGTCCCAGCCTGCAAGACCATCAGTAGGCCGGGGCCATTGGAGGGAGCAGCGCATGCTGCTGCAGGAGGGCGACGTTTACGAAGCCAGGTCGCTGATTGCAGTACGGGCAGGCACAGCAAGATGGGCGAAGGAGCAGCAATAGTCCATAGAGGGAAGTGACTGGGGCCCAGGAGAGATGTGAATCTGGGGCCCAGAAGAGGCAAGGATCCAGGGGCAGCACGGGCTAGCCCTCATTGCGATATGTGTGCACGCTCAAGACTGTGCAGCAGAGCTGGTCTCCAGTTAGTCTTGGGTAATCCTTGCCACTGGACCAAGACCTACCTCTGTCAAGCCCGTGTGGTGGCTGGTGTGCAACGGTCACCACATGTTAAAAAGATCCAAGCACAGGCATCTTCCACCCTTCATGATATAGTTCGGGATCTGGAATATTAGGTTCTTCATTGAAACACCTGTGAACTCATCCCTTTTTGGCGTGGAAGCAAGTCATCCTCGCTTCGAGGGACTGCCTATGATGATCCCAGTTAATATTATAGCAGTTGAAATCCCCTACTATTACTGCCCTATAGCTTTTGCACCTCATAAATCTGCCAACATATTTGCTCTTCTATCTCCCTCTGACTGTTTGGGGTCCTATAGTACACTCTTGCAGTGTGATTGCTCCTTTTTTGTTTTTCAACTCAACCTCATTTGATGATCCTTCTAACATATCATCATTCTCAAAGCTGTAATTGTCTCTTTAATCAATACTGTGACACCCCCCTCCTTTTTTACACCCCCCCACCCCCCCACCCCCCACGTTCCATCTGAAACCCTGTAACCAGGAATGTTGAGCTGCCTTACCTGCCTTTCTTTCAGCCATGTCTCAGTAATAGCTCTAATATCGTACTCCCAAGTGTCTTAACTGTGCTTTCAGCTCATCTGCCTTATTCCCTGTACTCCTTGCATTGAAGTATATGCCATTTAGTGGTACCAAACTGCCTTACCTATTTTCTAGCCCTTGGTTCCTCTGTCTTTGAAATGTATGGCCCTCCCGCCTGCACCAACCCTCCAGCCATGCATTCATCTGCTCTAGCCTCCTATTTCTGTTCTCACTGGCACGTGGCATCGGGAGTAATCCGGAGATTATAACCGTTTGAGGTCTTGCTTTATAATCTCTCCTTGCTCCCTAAAATCTGCCTGCAGGACCTCATCCCTCTTTCTACCTATGTCATTGGTACCAATATGGACCACTGCTGTTCACCCTCTCCCCCCAGAGTGCCTTGCTGCCGCTCGGTAACATCCTTGACCCTGGCATCTTGGAGGCAACATACTATCCTGGAGTCACGTCTGTGGCCGCAGAAATGCCTGTCTGCTTCCCTATCGACACCTGTCCCACTATTGCTCTTCCACTCTTCTTCCTGCCCACCTTGTGCAGTTGGGCCACCCGTAGGGCCATAGGCTTGGCTATGGCTGCACTCCCCAGCGGAACCACCAGTGCTCTGAACAATATAATGGTTGGAGAGCGAGATGCACTCAGCAGACTCCTGCACTACCTGCCTGGTCGTCCTCTTCTGTCTGGTGGTCACCCACTCCCTCTCTGCCTGCACACTCTTAAACTGTGGGGTGGCCACCTCTAGAAAAGTGCTATACACAAAATTCTCAGCGCTGCAATGACTACAGCTGTTGCTCAAACTCCGAAATCTGGAACTTGAGCTACTCCAGCTGGTGACACTTCCTGCACATGTGGTTGTCCTGGCTATGCGGAGAGGACTTTTCACATGACACAAGATGTGCACTCCACAGCACTGAGCTGCCCTGCCATGGCTCTATTTAATAGACTAAGAACAAAACTATGAACTATTTGACTATGAAATAAATTTTAAACTAGTACATAAAAACACTCACCAGCTACTCATCAATCAGCTGTTTCCCATGAGCCGACGTCGCTCTGATATCACACTTTTGATTTTTGCGTCTGTTCAGTCTCTCCCGCTCTCGACCTCTCTTGGAATCTCACGCTCTCGGCCTCTCCCATTCCCAGGGCTAGAATCCCCATGTACAGTCCCAGGGCTGGAATTCCCATGTACAGTCCATGTACAGTCCCAGGGTTGGAATCCCCATGTACAGTCCCAGGGCTGGAATCCCCATGTACAGTCCCAGGGCTGGAATCCCCATGTACAGTCCCAGGGCTTGAATCCCCATGTACAGTCCCAAAAATTGAGGCCTTGCATCTGAGTTTGGAAAACAATTATAGAAACATGATTATATTCCTGTACTAAACTATTTAAAATCAAATCAAATGAATTGTTGCAAGTAACATATTCCTTTTGTGCGAAGTGGCAAACAAGTGATGTGTGGGCTTTGTCCCCGGTTACACAGTGTGTCCCTGGCTCTTCGCTCCAAATGTGGTTCTTTCAGCTCAGTTTTATGAACACATCCAACTGACTGGATGGACCTGGCCCTTTTAAACCCCAGCACAGAAATATCACCATTTGATGTTCAGTTATGCTAAACCTTAAAACACTGGTTAGGCCTCAGCTGGAGCATTGTGTCCAATTCTGGGCTCCAAACTGTAGGAATGATGTCAAGGTTTTAGAGCGGGTGCAGCAGGATTGGTACCAGGGATGAGGGGCTTCCGTTATGTGGGGAGACTGGAGAAGGTGTTCTCTGCAGAGCAGAAAAGGGTGAAAGGAGACTTGATAGAGGTTTGATCCAGTGGCACAAGGACAGGTAACCAGAGGAGGCAGACTTCAGATAATTGTCAAATGAACCAGAGATGAGATGTGGAATCATTTGTTAAACAGTGAGTTGTTGTGATCTGGAATGCGCTGTCTGAAAGGGCGGTGGAAGCAGATTCAATAGTAACTTTCAAAAGGGAATTGGGTAAATACTTGAAGGGAAAAATATACAGAGCTATGGGTAAAGAGCAGAGGAGTGAGACTCATTGGAGAGTTCCACCAAAGAGCCGGCATAGACACGATGGGCCGATTGGCCTCCTTCTGTGCTGTACCAGTCCCCGACAATGGCAGGTGACCTTACCCAGAGTGCTCCGCGTGGTGGAATACACCCTATCTCCACCAGCAGGGGTGCAGCATGCAGGTGCGGGAAGGGCTGGTCCCCAGAGACTGCCTCCCTGCGCGGAAGATGCACGGTGCGGCTCCCGGAAGCTGAGCGGAGCGAGCGCGGCCTCAGCAACACTGAGTGCGGCTCCGGCCCCGAGTCAGAAAGGCCAGGCCCGGCAGGTGGGTGTGCGGCCCGGACCCCAGAAACCCCAGTGGGGGGGCCCTAGAGACCCCGGGCAGACGGTGGGGGGCTGGGCTCCTGAACCCCAAGGGGGCGGGACCCCAGGGGGGTGGTGGCGGGCTCTGGGAACCCCGGGGGGACGGTGCCGGGCTCTGGGAACTCCAGGGGGGCGGGGTGAGGAATCCCAGGGGGGCGGTGCCGGGCTCCGGGAACCCCAGGAGCTTTCTCAACCTGCCCTGCCAACTTCAACTATTTGGTTTATATGTCCTCTCCTCATTCTTCCTACCAAAATGTATCACCGCACTTTTCTCCATTAAATTTCATCTGCCATGTGTCTGTTCATTCCACCCGCCTGTCTATGTCCTCTTGAAGTCTATCACTCCCCTCCTCACTGTTCACTATACTTTCCAAGTTTTGTGTCACCTAAAATTTTTGAAATTGTGTCCTGTACACCCACATTAATATATATATTAAAAAAAGCCGTGGTCTTAGTGTAATCTAAACAGCCACAGGGTCGAGTGCAGCAGTAACTGAGACAGGCTCTGGTTATATGGCAGAGGGACCAATTCCCAGCCGGGCTGTGTCAGGGTGGGCGCTGGATGCACAGGTCGCTCCCTGGCCTCCTGTGTAGGTCTGTTTGTTGCATCAGTTTGAGCTGGAGTGGGGAGGGAGGAGAAGCTGCTGGGTTTAACCCCCAGTACCTTTGAGGCCTGTATGGTCAACAATTTCCAATGTGGTACTGTCAATGGAGATGGGCTCCCTTCCCTGAAGGACATTACTGAACCAGATGGGTTTTTACAAGAAACCGGCAGTTTTCATTGTCACTTTATTGCATGTCCGGCTCCACAAATGATCAGATTCATTAAGCTCAATTTCACAACCTGTTTTTGTGGGTTCTTTCTCAAACTCCCTTTTTCCTGTTTTAAATTAATTCTACAGGATGTTAGAAGGGGAGGAATTGCAGACAGGAATCTCAAACCAAACATCACGTCAGGATCTGACAGAGTCACTCGATTCCTCAGGGCCTTTGAATATGGAAGTAAAAAACACCGTTCACCATGGGGAGAAACGGTACACGTGCTCGGTGTGTGGACAAGGCTTCAGCCGATCATTCAGCCTGGAAAGACACAAGCTCAGTCACACTGGGGAGAGGCCATTCACTTGCTCTGAGTGTGGGAAGGGATTCACTCAGTCATACAGCTTGCTGAAACACCAGCGAGTTCACACCGGGGAGAGGCCGTTCACCTGCTCTGAGTGTGGGAAGAGTTACACTCAGTCATCCGACCTGCGGACACACCAGCGAGTTCACACTGGGGAGAGGCCATTTACCTGCTCTGAGTGTGGAAAGGGATTCACTCAGTCATTCAACCTGCTGACACACCAGCGAGTTCACACTCGGGAGAGGCCATTCACCTGCTCTGAGTGTGGGAAGGGGTTCACTCGGTCATCTAACCTGGTATCTCACCAGCGAATTCACACTGGGGAGATGCCGTTCACTTGCTCAGTGTGTGGGAAGGTATTCACTCGGTCATCCCACCTGCTGGCACACCAGCGAGTTCACACTGGGGAGAGGCCGTTCACCTGCTCCGAATGTGAGATGGGATTTACTCGGTCATCCAACCTGCTGACACACCAGCGAGTTCACACTGGGGAGAGGCCTTTCACTTGCTCTGAGTGTGAAAAGGGATTCACTCAGTTAACCCACCTTCTAACTCACCAGCGAGTTCACACTGGGGAGAGGCCATTCAGCTGCTCGGAGTGTGGGAAGGGATTCACTCAGTCATCCCACCTTCTAACTCACCAGCGAGTTCACACTGGGGAGAGGCCGTTCACCTGCTCCATATGTGGGAAGGGATTCGCTCAGTCAGCCCACCTGCTGAAACACCAGCGAGTTCACAAGTGACTGCAGGAGTTGGATTCTGCTGTTATTGCTGCTGTTAATCACATCCAGGACTGAACCATGTTCATTCTGTCAGTTGGGGTTTGTTTCTGCTGATGCTAATAACCCCTATAACTGGGCTGGAGGTTAATATTTTGATATTTCAAATCACAGTGTGTCGATATTTGATGTCTCCTAAGATAAGAGGAGACTAATTGATGTCCTGTTACCAACTGCTCCATTTTTGGGTCATTCCTCCTTTCTAACTTAAGATTATTTCAGTTCTCATGCCTTCGGTTACTCTCGTGGACAAGTCTCAGTTCCCCATATCCTCCAGAGTGCCTCTCCTAGCCTTGGTACCCAGGGAAGGTCTCGGTAACACGCCCGGGATCACCGTTAATCAGACTGTTAATCACTTTCAGCTACTGGACTTAACGTGTGCCCCACAGCATCTCCCTCTTCTTCGATGTGTGAATAGAGCATCACGCCTGCAAACTTCTTGCATTTAAATCCACTCAGCAAATGTATTTAACAAAAGATGAACAAGTAAATACATCATGGCCCAATAGTCCAATTCCGTATTCACAGCAGGAAGTCTGATATCCAACTCCTCGAGTAGACAAAATAAAGAAAGATCCCAAATATAAGAGCCATTTACCTGCTCCGTATGTGGGAAGGGATTCACTCGGTCATCCAATCTCCAGACACACCAAAGGGTTCACAGTGGGGAGAAGATATTCACCTGATCCGTGTGTAGGAAGGGATTCACTCGGTCATCCAATCTCTGCACACACCATTGGATTCACACTGGATAGAGGCCATTCACTTGATCTGTGTGTGAGAAAGGATTCGCTAAATCATCCCACCTACTGACACACCAACTTGTTCACTTTCATAAAAGAACCTTTTAAATGTTACATAAGAAGATAAGAAATAGGAACAGGAGTGGGCCACACCGCCCCTTGAGCCTGCTCCGCCATTTAATACGATCATGGCTGATCCGATCATGGACTCTGGTCCACTTCCCTGCCTGCTCCCCATAACCCCTTATTCTCTTATCAGTTAAGAAACTGTCCATCTCTGTCTTCAATTTATTCAATGTCCCAGCTTCCATAGCTCTCTAAGGCAGTGAGTTCCACAGATCCACAACCCTCAGAGCAGAAATTTCTCCTCATCTCAGTTTTAAATGGGCGGCCCCTTATTGTGAGATTATGCCCTCTAGTTCTAGTCTCCCCTATCAGTGGAAACATCCTCTCTGCATCCACCTTGTCAAGCCCCCGCCATAATCTCATACATTTCGATAAGATCACCTCTCACTCTTCTGAATTCCAATGAGTAGGGGCCCAACCTACTCAACCTTTCCTTATAAGTCAACCCCCTTATCTCCGGAATCAGTGAACCTTCTCTGAACTGCTTCCAAAGCAAGTATACCCTTTCGTAAATATGGAAACCAAAACTGCACGCAGTATTCCAGGTGTGGCCTCACCAATACCCTGTATAACTGTAGCAAGACTTCCCTGCTTTTATACTCCATCCCCTTTGCAATAAAGGCCAAGATTCCATTGGGCTTCCTGATCACTTGCTGTACCTGCATACTATCCTTTTGTGTTTCATGCACAAGTACCCCCAGGTCCCGCTGTACTGCAGCACTTTGCAATCTTTCTCCATTTAAATAATAACTTGTTCTTTGATTTTTTTTCTGCCAAAGTGCATGACCTCACACTTTCCAACATTATACTCCATCTGCCAAATTTTTGCCCACTCACTTAGCCTGTCTATGTCCTTTTGCAGATTTTTTGTGTCCTCACACATTGCTTTTCCTCCTATCTTTGTATCATCAGTAAACTTGGCTATGTTACACTCAGTCCCTTCTTCCAAGTCGTTAATATAGATTGTAAATAGTTGGGGTCCCAGCACTGATCCCTGCGGCATCCCACTATTTACTGATTGCCAACCCTTGAATGAACCATTTATTCCAACTCTCTGTTTTCTGTCAGTTAGCCAATCCTCTATCCATGCTAATATCTTTTATCTTGTGCAGTAACCTTTTATGTGGCACCTTGTCAAATGCCTTCTGGAAGTCCAAATACACCACATCCACTGGTTCCCCTTTATCCACCCTGTTCATTACATCCTCAAAGAATGCCAGCAAATTTCTCAAACATGACTTCCCCTTCATAAATCCATGCTGACTCTGCCTGACCGAATTATGCTTTTCCAAATGTCCTGGTACAGCTTCTTTAATAATGGACTCCAACATTTTCCCAACCACAGATGTTGGGCTAATTGGTCTATAGTTTCCTGCTTTTTGTCTACCTCTTTTTTTAAATGACTACGAAGAGCTTTAAAGCACAAAGAATCTGCTAACACACCAGCGAGTTCACACTGGGGAGAGGCCATTCACCTGCTCTGTGTGAGGGAATCGTCCATCCAACCTGCTGAGACACCAGCGAGTTCACACTGTGGAGTGGCCGTCCTGCTGTTAATCACATCCTTTGATTGTTTGTGCTGATGTTGATAACCCCTATAACCGGGCTGGAGTTTACATTTCTGGATATATGTCAACGAACCACTTTTGGGTTAAACACACAATGTATTGTATTCTTTATTTCTCCAAGATAAAAGACTGATTGATGTCCTGTTACCGACTGCTCCATTTTGGGACCTTTTCTCCTTTCTAACTCTAGATAATTTCAGTTCTCACACCTTTTGTTACTTTCGTGGACAAGTTCCAGCTCCCCATATCTTCCAGAGTGTGTCTCATAGCCTTGGTATCCAGGGAAGGTATCAGTAACATGCCGGGATCACTAAACACAAAACCCAGTCTGCTAAACATTTCAGCTACTGGACTTAGCGTGTGCCCCACAGCATCTTCCTCACCATTGATGTGTGCATAGAGCATCACACCTGCAAACCTGGTTTTAAATTTACACAGCTAATATATTTAATGGAAGCCTGCAGGCTGATGAGACATTGTTAAGGTGCTGCTGTACTGCTGTGTCAGCCACGGCTCAGTGGGCAGCACTCTTGCCTCTGTCAGAAGGTTGTGGATTCAAGTCCCACACCAGAAACTTGAGCACAAGAATCTAGGCTGACACTCCTGTGCAGTACTGAAGGAGTGCTGTACTATCGGAGGAGAAGTGCTGAGGGAGTACTGCATTGTCTCCCGCGACTTGAGGTGTCTGCTGCACATGATCCATGTCTCTGAGCCATACCAAAACAAGTGCTCTACTCGGAGCTCCTTCACGGCAAACGAGCCAAAGATGGGCTGTGGAAACGTTACAAGGACACCCTCAAAGCCTCCCTGAGAAAGTGCGACATCCCCACTGACACCTGGGAGTCCCTGGCCAAAGACCACCCTAAGTGGAGGAAGTGCATCCGGGAGGGTGCTGAGCACCTCGAGTCTCAACGCCGAGAGCATGCAGAAATCAAGCGCAGGCAGCGGAAAGAACATGCGGCAAACAAGTCCCACCCACCCTTTCCTTAATGACTATCTGTCCCACCTGTGACTGAGTCTGTGACTCTCATATTTGACTGTTCAGCCACTTAAGAACTCACTTCAGTAGTGGAAGCAAGTCTTCCTCGATTCTGACGGGACTGCCTATGATGATGATGTCGGAAGTGCTGTGTTTCAGATGAGACATTAAACCGAGACCCCATCTACTCTCTCAGGTGGACGTAAAAGATCTATGACACTATTTAGAAGAAGAGCATGGAAGTAATCCATGGTGCCTTGGCCAATATTTATCACTAAAACAAAACAGATAGTCTGGCCAGTGTCACAGGGCTGTTTGTGGGAGCTTGCTGTGTGCAAATTAGTTGCTACTTTTTCGATATAACAGTGACTACACTTCAAAAATTGGCTGTGAAGCACTTTGGGACGTCCTGAGCTTATGAAAGGCGCTATATTAATGCAAGTCTTTCCTTTTCTCTGCATTGTGCCTGCAGTGAAAATGACAGAACATTTGTCCCAGTGTAACCTTTGCTGTTGTAAAATGTGTGTGTCTTTGAATGAGCCTCATGTCCTTGCTCATGTCTGCTGCAATTGTGTAGAAAGGGGATGCGTGAAGAGATGGTCTTTGTATGGAAAAGTAAAACAAGGAAACGGTATCTGTGTGTGATAGTGACACAGCCTGGTGGTTACAGTCAGAACGATGCTCAGATATCCTTGTGATTAGGGAGAAACATAGAAACATAGAAAATAGGTGCAGGAGCAGGCCATTCAGCCCTTCTAGCCTGCACCGCCATTCAATGAGTTCATGGCTGAACATGAAACTTCAGTACCCCACTCCTGCTTTCTCGCCATACCCCTTGATCCCCCGAGTAGTAAGGACTTCATCTAACTCCCTTTTGAATATATTTAGTGAATTGGCCTCAACTACTTTCTGTGCTAGAGAATTCCACAGGTTCACCACTCTCTGGGTGAAGAAGTTTCTCCTCATCTCGGTCCTAAATGGCTTACCCCTTATCCTCAGACTGTGACCCCTGGTTCTGGACTTCCCCAACATTGGGAACATTCTTCCTGCATCTAACCTGTCTAAACCCGTCAGAATTTTAAATGTTTCTATGAGGTCCCCTCTCATTCTTCTGAACTCCAGTGAATACAAGCCCAGTTGATCCAGTCTTTCTTGATAGGTCAGTCCCGCCATCCCGGGAATCAGTCTGGTGAATCTTCGCTGCACTCCCTCAATAGCAAGAATGTCCTTCCTCAAGTTAGGAGACCAAAACTGTACACAATACTCCAGGTGTGGCCTCACCAAGGCCCTGTACAACTGTAGCAACAACTCCCTGCCCCTGTATTCAAATCCCCTCGCTATGAAGGCCAACATGCCATTTACTTTCTTAACCGCCTGCTGCACCTGCATGCTAACCTTCAATGACTGATGTACCATGACACCCAGGTCTCGTTGCACCTTCCCTTTTCCTAATCTGTCACCATTCAGATAATAGTCTGTCTCTCTGTTTTTACCACCAAAGTGGATAACCTCACATTTATCCACATTATACTTCATCTGCCATGCATTTGCCCACTCACCTAACCTATCCAAGTCACTCTGCAGCCTATTAGCATCCTCCTCGCAGCTCACACTGCCACCCAACTTAGTGTCATCCGCAAATTTGGAGATACTGCATTTAATCCCCTCGTCTAAATCATTAATGTACAATGTAAACAGCTGGGGCCCCAGCACAGAACCTTGCGGCACCCCACTAGTCACTGCCTGCCATTCTGAAAAGTACCCGTTTACTCCTACTCTTTGCTTCCTGTCTGACAACCAGTTCTCAATCCACGTCAGCACACTACCCCCAATCCCATGTGCTTTAACTTTGCACATTAATCTCTTGTGTGGGACCTTGTCGAAAGCCTTCTGAAAGTCCAAATATACCACATCAACTGGTTCTCCTTTGTCCACTTTACTGGAAACATCCTCAAAAAATTCCAGAAGATTTGTCAAGCATGATTTCCCTTTCACAAATCCATGCTGACTTGGACCTATCATGTCACCATTTTCCAGATGCACTGCTATGACATCCTTAATAATTGATTCCATCATTTTACCCACTACTGAGGTCAGGCTGACCGGTCTATAATTCCCTGTTTTCTCTCTCCCTCCTTTTTTAAAAAGTGGGGTTACATTGGCTACCCTCCACTCCATAGGAACTGATCCAGAGTCAATGGAATGTTGGAAAATGACTGTCAATGCATCCGCTATTTCCAAGGCCACCTCCTTAAGTACTCTGGGATGCAGTCCATCAGGCCCTGGGGATTTATCGGCCTTCAATCCCATCAATTTCCCCAACACAATTTCCCGACTAATAAAGATTTCCCTCAGTTCCCCCTCCTTACTAGACCCTCTGACCCCTTTTATATCCGGAAGGTTGTTTGTATCCTCCTTAGTGAATACCGAACCAAAGTACTTGTTCAATTGGTCTGCCATTTCTTTGTTCCCCGTTATGACTTCCCCTGATTCTGACTGCAGGGGACCTACGTTTGTCTTTACTAACCTTTTTCTCTTTACATACCTATAGAAACTTTTGCAATCCACCTTAATGTTCCCTGCAAGCTTCTTCTCGTACTCCATTTTCCCTGCCCTAATCAAACCCTTTGTCCTCCTCTGCTGAGTTCTAAATTTCTCCCAGTCCCCAGATTCGCTGCTATTTCTGGCCAATTTGTATGCCACTTCCTTGGCTTTAATACTATCCCTGATTTCCCTAGATAGCCACGGTTGAGCCACCTTCCCTTTTTTATTTTTACGCCAGACAGGAATGTACAATTGTTGTAATTCATCCATGCGGTCTCTAAATGTCTGCCATTGCCCATCCACAGTCAACCCCCTAAGTATCATTCGCCAATCTATCCTAGCCAATTCACGCCTCATACCTTCAAAGTTACCCTTCTTTAAGTTCTGGACCATGGTCTCTGAATTTACTGTTTCATTCTCCATCCTAATGCAGAATTCCACCATATTATGGTCACTCTTCCCCAAGGGGCCTCGCACAATGAGATTGCTAATTAATCCTCTCTCATTACACAACACCCAGTCTAAGATGGCCTCCCCCCTAGTTGGTTCCTCAACATATTGATCTAGAAAACCATCCCTTATGCACTCCAGGAAATCCTCCTCCACCGTATTGCTTCCAGTTTGGCTAGCCCAATCTATGTGCATATTAAAGTCACCCATTATAACTGCTACACCTTTATTGCATGCACCCCTAATTTCCTGTTTGATGCCCTCCCCAACATCCCTATTACTGTTTGGAGGTCTGTACACAACTCCTACTAACGTTTTTTGCCCTTTGGTGTTCTGCAGCTCTACCCATATAGATTCCACATCATCCAAGCTAATGTCTTTCCTAACTATTGCATTAATCTCCTCTTTAACCAACAATGCTACCCCACCTCCTTTTCCTTTTATTCTATCCTTCCTGAATGTTGAATACCCCTGAATGTTGAGTTCCCAGCCCTGATTATCCTGGAACCATGTCTCCGTAATCCCAATCACATCATATTTATTAACATCTATTTGCACAATTAATTCATCCACTTTATTGCGGATACTCCTTGCATTAAGACACAAAGCCTTCAGGCTTGTTTTTTTTAACACCCTTTGTCCTTTTAGAATTTTGCTGTACAGTGGCCCTTTTTGTTCTTTGCCTTGGGTTTCTCCGCCCTCCACTTCCCACAAGCAGATTTTTGGGAGCTAGGAAAGAGATTAAAAAGCAAGACCTCAAAGGTAGTAATCTCTGGATCACTCCTGGTGCCACGAGTTAGTGAGTATAGAAATAAGAGGATAGAGCAGATGACTGTGTGGCTGGAGAGATGGTGCAGGAGGGAGGGCTTTAGATTTTAAATTGGAAAGCCAATTTCAGTGGGTAGAGAATGGATCTGGCCCGGGTAAATTGGAATCAAAGACTGGCAGGCAAAACTGTAATCGAACAATGGGCTGCCTTTAAAGAGGTGGTTCGGGTAAAGTCGAGGTACATCCCCACGAGGGGGAAAGGAAGGGCAACCAAAGCCAGAGCTCCCCGGATGACGAAAGGGATAGAGAGTAAAATGAAGCAGAAAAAGGGGGCGTATGACAGATGTCAGGTTGAGAATACAAGTGAGAATCAGGCAGAATATAGAAAGTTCAGAGGGGAAGTGAAAAAGGAAATAAGATGGGCAAATAGTGAGTATGAGAATAGTTTGGTAGCAAACATAAAAGTGAATCCAAAAGTTTACTATAGGCATATAAATAGTAAACGGGTAGTAACAGGAGGGGTGGGGCTGATTAGGGACCAAAATGGAGACCTACGCATGTGGGCAGAGGCATGGCTGAGGTACTAAATGAATACCTTGCATCTGTTTTTACCAAGGAAGAAGATACTGCCAAAGTCATAGTGAAAGAGGAGGTAGTTGAGATACTGGATGGGATAGAAATTGATAAAGTGTAGGTACTAGAAAGGCTGGCTGTACTTAAAATAAATAAGTCACCAGACCGGATGGCATGCATCCTAGGATGCTGAGGGAAGTAAAGAAGGAAATTGCAGAGGCACTGGCCATAATCTTCCAATCCTCCTTGGATACAAGGCTGGTGCCAGAGGACCGGAGAATTGCAAATGTTACATCCTTGTTCAAAAAAGATGCAAGGATAAACCCAGCAACTACAGGCCAGCCAGTTTAACCTCAGTAGTGGGGACTCTTTGTTAATTTTGTCCCAGATTATCATTTCTCAGTTATTTGGACAAGCATGGATTAATTAAGGAAAGTCAGCACAGATATATTAAAAGCAAATCGTGTTTAACTAACCTGATTGAGTTTTTGATGAGGTAACAGAGAGGGTCGATGAGGGCAATATGGTTGACGTGATGTACATGGACTTCCAAAAGGCGTTTGACAAAGTGCCACATAATAGGACTGCCAGCAAAGTTGAAGTCCGTGGAATAAAAGGGACAGTGGCAGCATGGATATGAAATTGGCTAAGTGACAGGAAACAGAAAGTAGTGGTGAACGGTTGTTTGTTGTAGTGGAGGAAGGTATACAGTGGTGTTCCCCAGGGGTAGGTACTAGGACCACTGCTTTTCTTGTATATTAATTACTTAGACTTGGGTGTACAGAGCACAATTTCAAAATTTGCAGATGACACAAACTCTGAAGTATAGTGAACAGTGAGGAGGACAGTGACAGACTTCAAGAAGATATAGACAGGCTGGTGGAATGGGCAGACATGTGGCAGATGGAATTTAATGCAGAAAAGTGCAAAGTGATACATTTTTGTAGGAAGAACGAGGAGAGGCAATATAACCTAAATGGTACAATTCTAAAGAGTGCAGGAACAGAGAGATCTGGGGGCATATGTGCACAAATCGTTGAAGGTGGCAGGGCAGGTTGAGAAAATGGTTAAAAAAGCGTCCAGCATCCTGGGCTAAATAAATAGAGGCATAGAGTGCAAAAGCAAGTAAGTTGTGATGAAACTTTGAAAAACATTGTTTCAGCCTCAACTAGAGTATTGTATCCAATTCTGGACACACAACTTTAGGAAGGATGTAAAGGCCTTAGAGAGGCCCCAGAAAAGATTTACAAGAATGATTCCAGGGATGAGGGACTTCAGTTACATAGATATACTGGAGAAGCTGGGGTTCTCCTTAGAGCAGAGAAGGTCGAGAGGTGATTTGATAGAGGTGTTCAAAATCATGAGGGGTCTGGAGAGAGTAGATAGAGAGAAACTGTTCCCATTGGCAGAAGGGTTGAGAACCAGAGGACACAGATTTAAGGTGATCGGCAGAATAACCAAAGGCAACATGAGGAAAACCTTTTTTACGTAGCAATTGGTTAGGAACTGGAATTCACTGCCTGACAGGGTGCTGGAGGCAGATTCAATCGTGGCTTTCAAAAGGGAGTTGGATAAGTACCTGAAGAAAAAAAATTTCAGGACTACGGGGTAAGAGCGGGACTAGCTGAAGTGTTTTTGCAGAGAGCCGGCACGGGCTTAACGGGCCAAATGGCCTCCTTCTGTGCTGTAACCATTCTACGAATCTATGATTATGATTTGAGCAGAGTCAGGTTACGAATATAATAAACAACATAAATGTAAATATCGCCAGTGTAGTCGCAGCTTGTTAGAACTGACCTGGGGAGAAGAGAGCCCTGAATCTGCTGTATTATCTCTGTTCTCTGGATTGGGTAACTGTACTCTGTATTTTTGCAGTGCTGGTTAGAAAGTCAGTGAAGGATAATCTGTTGTTGTGAGCTGATAATCTGGTGTCTGAAACAAGAAGACTCAATTTTAGAGTCAACAGGATGAAGTAGTAACACATCACGGCCCAATACTCCAGCTGTATATTCACAGGATATAGTCTGTTACCTAACATGTCGAGTGAACAAAATAAAGAAATATCCTAACTCAAAGAGCCACTTACAACATTTATAAATACAAAAGAGAGGTTGGAGAGTAGGGGTGACAGGAGTTGGGGTGAAAGAGGAGTTGGTGTGAGGGGGATTCACTGCTCATTATTAGACTCTGTTGAACTATGATGGGGTTTATTTTCACTTTAGAATGCTTTGAATTGTGTGTTTAACTGAAGTCAGAGGCGGGGCTGCAGGTACTCGCGGGTCCTGGGCTGTTTCTGGTGAATGAATGTGGCCAGTGTTAATGGGGAATAGATTTGTGTGGGATCATTCTCTGCTGAACACATTGCTGGGCAGCGGGTTTGCCCTCAGTCCCAGTGAAGAACTCCTGTTGGAACACAAACCCGCCGGAGATTTAAATCCCGCGGGCAATCCCTCAGTGACGTCACTGCGGCTGGGTGAAAGATTCCTTCCGGTCTGTCCCGGGCCCCACCCCCCGCTCGTGCTCGCTGATCCTCCAATCACAGCCTGACCTTTTCCTGCTCCCTTTCCCCGCGGGGTTTGAGCGCTCAGCCCGCACCCGTCTTTCCGTCCCCTTCACTCACTGCAGCGGGGCTTCGGCTCCTCTGCTCTGCAGCTCAACACACTTTCCAATGGGAAATATCCCAGCACAAACGGTGTTATGTAATGATGTGTGTATCGTTGTCCTGCGTCCTGGTTGGTTGGGGGGGGGGGTGGGGGGGAAGGTGATGTTATGTAATGATGTGTGTATCGTCCCAGTACCTTAAATGTAATGTAAGCACTATGCCACACCACAGAGAGCGCTGTGGTGGGAAACCTGAAAGTACCTGCAACAGGCGCTATATAAGGCTGACCACCACACCTGAGAGGCACAATAAAGGACGACGGTCACCACAGTTAGATCAACACCAGACCGTGTGGAGTCAGTAATTTGTGTGCTACATACACTACAAACGGTGCAGCAGGGAAATGAAGCAACAGAGGGGGCTCGGCAAGAGAGGTCCCACTTCACCCGCATTAAAGGAGTAAAGTGCCAAGGTTGGAAAAAGAGGTCCCAGAAAAAGATCAAAAGCTGCTGAGTGAAGGACTGGGACGG
Source organism: Pristiophorus japonicus (assembly GCF_044704955.1). NCBI lineage: Eukaryota > Metazoa > Chordata > Chondrichthyes > Pristiophoridae > Pristiophorus > Pristiophorus japonicus. The sequence goes on along the minus strand of NC_091996.1, from coordinate 73,667,752 downwards.
GGACCACTTACAATGAGACACCAAATCCAGGGACCACTTACATTGAGATACCAAATCCAGGGACCACTTACATTGAGACACCAAATCCAGGGACCACTTACATTGAGACACCAAATCCAGGGACCACTTACATTGAGACACCAAATCCAGGGACCACTTACACAGACACCAAATCCAGGGACCACTTACACTGAGACACCAAATCCAGGGACCACTTACACTGAGATACCAAATCCAGGGACCACTTACACTGAGACACCAAATCCAGGGACCACTTACACTGAGACACCAAATCCAGGGACCACTTACATTGAGACACCAAATCCAGGGACCACTTACATTGAGATACCAAATCCAGGGACCACTTACACTGAGACACCAAATCCAGGGACCACTTACACTGAGACACCAAATCCAGGGACCACTTACACTGAGACACCAAATCCAGGGACCACTTACACTGAGACACCAAATCCAGGGACCACTTACATTGAGATACCAAATCCAGGGACCACTTACACTGAGACACCAAATCCAGGGACCACTTACACTGAGACACCAAATCCAGGGACCACTTACACTGAGACACCAAATCCAGGGACCACTTACATTGAGATACCAAATCCAGGGACCACTTACACTGAGACACCAAATCCAGGGACCACTTACACTGAGACACCAAATCCAGGGACCACTTACACTGAGACACCAAATCCAGGGACCACTTACACTGAGACTATAAATGGGAATCAGAGAGCCTCAGTATGGGGATTGATCATGGTGGTGAATCCAGCTCCAGTGAGGGTGAAAGGCGGGTAATGGATGAAGATATGACGGTGAAATCAGAAGGCGATTAGTGGGGCCAGGGTACAGGTTATTGTCAGAAGCCTTTTTCAGGTAGGCCGATGATTAGATGTACCCAGTGCAACACCTGGATCCGCCTGTTCTTGTCCCAAATTCCCAAAGTCTAATATCAAAATGTCGAAGTGTGAAAGAAGGGAGGAAATCGACTTGGGCCAAAAAGAAGGTTCCTTGAATGAACAATTCAGAGGCTGTTTTGTGACTCGGCTGCGTGACTGCTGCCAAAGACCCGGAAGTCATTGCGCCTTCGCAGATCCAGTGTTCTTTTTTTGTTTGTTGTCTCCGGACTTCCCAAAATGAGAAATAAAAGCGGATTTAGAGAATTCTGTTAGAAACGTTAATTCGAACTGTGAGTTTATTTTCAAAAGCTGTTGTTTGTCCTTCGAGACAGCGGTTCTTAAACAGGAAAAATCACCAGTAACATTAACCCAACTATAGTAACATTAATAAAGCAAAGATAAATTAAACCAACCACACTAACATTAATGAAACTTTATTAGTGATGTGCTTCAGCACTTCTCAGATGCTCCGTCTGTTGTGGTCAACGTTATTTTTAACATTTGGGGCTTGATAGTTATCCGCAGAATGCTTCTGCACTGCTTCCTGTTCGTTGGCAGGAGGCCCTCCATTTGGAAAAGGGGAGCGAGGTCAGCTCCCTTCCCATCGCGGGGAACAATTCCTGACTCTATTGAGCTGTTTAAGATACGGGCAAGGGGTTCACAGAGCACAGTCAGCTCCAAGTTCACCTCCAAGCCACGCACCATCCTGACGTGGACAGAAATCGCTGTTTCGACATCGTCGCTGAATGAACATCCTGGACCTGCTTACCAAACAGCATTGTGGGAATACCTTCACCACACGGACTGCAGCGGTTCAAGAGGCCCACCACCACCTTCTCAACGGGAAACTGGGGATTGGCAATATATGATGGCCTTGCTAGCAACACCCACATCCCAAGAATGAAATAAAGCAAATCAGTATATGCAAAATGGTTAAAAGCCTCTGCTGAAATACTATTTCCTAAAATGATAATCTTTTACATTGCACGAGCAGAGTCTGTTTAGCAACCTAATCTCTCCTAGAGTCTATTTCTGCTGACAGTCTCACCCTGGAAATTGTTGCACCCGACTGGCCTAAAAAGTAATCGAGGGTCCGACCCAGAAGCATCTCCAGTCCACCTCAAACTGATCAAACTAGACAACAGGAGGCCAGGAAGCGATTTCTGCATCCAACACCCATCCCGATACAAACCGGCCCTTATTTGTTTCTTCTGTGTTTCCGGGCTCGCTTTTTTGAGCAACATGTGCAATAAAACACAAACTACTGCGGATGCTGGAAATCTGACATTTTTAAACAATTTTTCAGGCTGTGTAAGTGGTTAAAGCTCTTTCCACAGTCAGTGCACTGGAACACTCTCACTCGGGGGGGGGGGTGTCTCGGGGCTTTTCCAGTCACACTGATGTTTGTAATGTTTTCCCACAGACAGAAGAGACAAACATTTCTCCTTCCACATTGAAAGGCTGCTGATATTCAGGCCCTGATGAATGGAGTGAGTGTGTGAGATGTGGATGTGATGTTGGGTTTGAGTTTGCGGCCTGTAAATGCTGCCCTTCTCACAGCCTGGAACAGCACTTTACAAAAGCCCTGACTGTGAGTCCAGGATAGAAATTCACAACATTCTCTCCTCCTGGTTCCTGGCCCAGGGAAAGGCCGCGCATGCGCCCTGCTGCCCCTGCCCCAGCAAGATGGCGACCGTTCCCCGGCCTGTCACCGGGAGAAAACCCCACAGCTGCCCCTCCCCCGGGGGCCCCGCTCGGGGCAAAGGCCGGAGCCGGAGATTGTGGTTTGGGGCCTGAGGCCCACAGCGGGTGTATGTGAAGCGGATAATGGGGACTTTGCCATGGGGCCTGGGCTGCACTGTGTGTGTGTGAAGCCCGCCCGGGGTTTATTAACCCGCTCAACACTTGATCGGGGCACCGCCGGGAAAACTCGGCAGGGCAATTGGGCAGCAGTGGCCATTCCATGAAAAGGAGAGCGCCTCCGTGATTTTTAAACTTTGGGCCACCAGGGGGGGTTTCGGCCGGGCATGTGGCCTGGCACCCAAGAGGCCGTGCCAGGTTGCCTGCTGGCAGCCCGTCCGAACCCGGGGGCATATTTGTTGGGGCCACATGGCAGTCGGCCGACAAACAAAAAACATGGTGGCAGCGGCAGTGCGCCCTCCCCTTTAAGGGAAGCTGCACCACCGCTGCAGAAGGCCACAGCCTCAATGGACCACCAGGAAAGGCTTGTTTTGGCGCCGGGCTGGCCGAAGATTTTCGGAGGGGAATGTCGCCGTCGGGGGCGGGTGGGGTGTAGATCGGCGGTGCGCACGGGAATGACATGCTTAAGATGGATCAGCAACAGTAGCGGTGGGAGCGGGGGGGAAGGGCGCAGGTGATCGGGGCACCGCTGGGAAAACTCGGGAGGGCGATTGGGCCAACAACGGCCATTCCACTCCGCAGCCACCGATTTGCGGAGGTTACTGGCCTTAAGGAGAGGGGCAATTTCTGCCCCATAGAGTACAAAAGTGTGGAAATTATCATAAAACACTGGTTTGGCCTTAACTGGTGTCCAATTCTGTGCATCACATTTTAAGAAGAATGTGAGGCCTTAGAAAGGGTGCAGAAAAGATTTACAAGAACGATTCCAAGGATGACAGACTTACCGTTACATGGATAGACTGGGGTTGTTCTCCTGAGAGCAGAGTAGATTGATAGGAGATTTGATAGAGGTTGAAAGGGCAGATTACAAATCGTAATTACAATTCATAATAATAATTGGGATGTTCTAAAATGGAGTTAACAGGTTTTTTAAAAAAAATGGATCCCACAGCCTGTTTTTCAGACTGTGGGAAGCATGTATAGGACGCCTTCCACAGAGGAGCAGATGTTCCAATTCATAGACCAAAGGCCTTGGGCGCCGGGCACAGACACAGATAACATAGAATTAGAATTATATAACAAGATAAGAGTTAAATAGAAAGAATCATAACAACATGTATCCAGAGTTACCAATTCAGGCATATCGAAGCCAGATTGGAGGAAGCACTGTACCAATCAATCATGTATTGATCAATCAGCACGTATTAATTGTAACTTGCGGAATGCTATAATCTGAAACTGTATAAAATAAGATGTCTCTGGCAGTTTCTTTGAGCATTCCTTCAAGGATAGCTCCCCTGCCGGCTTGTATCTGTTGCTAATAAAAACTGCGTTTACTTTAAGGCTAACAGGCTCCGAGTGGTTTAGAACTTAACACCTAACAACTTGGCGTAGTCGGGCAGGATCTACTGGACAGGCAGATTTAACCCAAAAACCCGAACCAACCTAAAACCGAGTGAGTAGAGAATTACCTTGAGAAATTCTCCCAAAGTCTCGGCCAGAGATCCAACGAATCTGAAACGGAGTCCGTGTAGCCGGTAAATCCAGTTGAGGGGCGCATCAGGACACTAAGTAAATACGTGTGTCGGGAGAATACGTACGTATATGGGATATCGGAGAATCCCCGGTGAGGGCGGATTAGCTATCCAGCCAGAAAACGAGGTTCCACATAAGTACAGGTGGAAAAAGCTCCGCATAAATAAAGGCGGAAAAACGGGAACTGGGGAAAAAGTCCCGGTGTAAGAAATGGCAAAGGAAACTGCCAAGGCTCTTGGAGGGGTGAGGTATAAACTACCAGAAGGGTTTCTGGAGATAAATTTGAAAAAGTTAAGAAAAAAATGGGTAAGGCAGGATATGATGAAGGGAAAAAGATACCCTGGAAACTCAACTGGTGGTGACAAAGAAAGGGGAACTGAGTAGAGGAACCATAAATCAATCAGGATGTCAATGGGATTGCAGGCTCCAGGGGTAGGGGAAACCAATTAGAGGGACAATCAGTATCTAGAGACACAGTTAAAATCGATAAGAAGTCGGTGGGACCGTAGATAGCGGGGTTAAGTGATACAAGTGGGAAGACGGTCAGTATCTGAGAATACAATGGAACCGATATAAGGGTAGACGTACCAAATGGAGTATGGCATGTAAAGATACATTAGATTGGGGGCCGGACGGCTCGCTTAATAGATATTTTTCGGAGGACCATAAAAAAAAACCTGATAGTGATTATCTTAAGTGACGTATGGATCCAAAAATAGAGCCAGCCAAACAATAAGCTTTGTTGAATGGAGACTTTTGTGAATGTCTGTCTTTGAGATTTTTGACTGCGGAATATTTGAGCTGGGAAATAATGAATTCTTCATGTGTCTGAAAGCCTGTTTAAAAAATGGTGGATCTGTCTGTTTGTTTTAGCTCCACCCACTTTTTCAGACAGAGTGAAAGTTTTTTTTTTAAACCCTTTGCAGTGTTGTCCTGTATGTGGGAAGTTTTAAGAAAGTGTGAATCTAGAATTAAGTTATATTTTAAGTTAGAAACGCAGGTGCGGATTTATTCGGATGATAAGTTATGGAGCTAGGAAATGCACAAAGGATAGCTTTGTTGAGAAAAAGATGAAAAATGCATGGTCCCATTGGTTTTCTAAAAAGCCTGCGTGGGTCTCTCGAGGCTGCGGGCTGGGGAAGTACGTCCCCATTTTCTTTTGTGTAAAGCCTTGACGCGAAAGCTTCTAGCTCAGTAAAAAGTTTTAAATAAATGATTGACAGTACAATATTTGAATTGGGATTTTGAGATATTTCAGTTGATTCTCCTTGATAAAAATTTTGGTTGTATTGGAAAATCTTGGGTTTGGAAGGCTTTTAATAAAAATACACATATTGTGTCAGAAGCTGAAGCTTAAAAAGATGTCATTTATGAGATACTGTATCACAAAATTGAAGTTACAGAGCAAAAGATTGGAATTTTTGATGTTCAGCTTCTAAAACAGAAGTTAGGCACATAATTATAAAACAAGTACTTTGCATTCTGTGATCTGTGAATCACTATAATCATAAATGAGAAGTCCGATATTTAAAAAAAAAAACAGTATTACCATATTTGACATTTCGTAATCCAACAATAAATATAAATACTACAAAAGGGGAGCAGAAATTAGGATGGGAACAGTGAAGAATTAATTTTGTTGTGAAGGTTTCAAGTACCACTGGTTAAGAAAAAGCACAACAAAATTAGATACATTTAAAATAAAAAGTTAAATCTGATCTTTTAAAAAAAAAAGAAATAAAACTAAAAGGTTTGGAAACAATCTAGAAATACCTCAGGGATCAGGTCAAACTCCTGGGCAAGTGGGGAGCTATCTGTGAAAGTGTAAAAGGGACTTTGGAAAAATTAAAATGTTAAAACGGCCGGCTTTAGCAGTTTAGAACACAGGACAATATAAGTTGAACTAGATACGGTGGTTGAACAACCACAGAAAGTGAGATTGTAATGGCCTTGAAACTGGAACATTTGAGATAACGGAAAGCAGCTTTCAAAGCCTATGTGCTAGACTCTGTTCTAATTATGGAAAAGACATCTGAGATAACGGAAACCAGGATTTAAAATAAATCCCAAAAAGGCACAAATCGGACAAGCTGTGATACATTACCTGGGACACGAAATATCCCAAGGAACTAGGACCATGTCCAATGACAGGAAGGAGGCCATTAGGAATATGCCCCGATCAAAAACAGTCCTGGGGCTCTTTAACTATTGCAGGAATTTTGTACCTCACCGTGGCAATTGCAGAACCAATACAGCAGCTAGTGAAAGGGGAAGACCATCCTTAGAAACTATAGAGAGGGCCCCGAACAAGCAGCAGCATACGGTAATCTGAAGGAAGCCCTAATGTCAGCTCCAGGGCTGGGACTCCCGCACATGGATCTCCAGTTCCATGGATATTGTGAGAACCAGGGAGGCTTCTATGGAGCCGTGGTGACACAAATGCATGGGGATAGGATGAGACCCGTAGCTTACTACTCGACACAGCAATCACCGGTGGTTGCCGGTCTGTCCAGATACGTGGCCGCATGGATTGTGCCACTTGGGCAGTCAAAATTAGTGAGCCTGTCATAATGACAGGAGAAATAATACTGCACACAAAACACACACTGGTGGAAATGCTAAATGGGAGACAGTCCTATTACCACATGATTGACTCGGATCAAGGAACTCATTTCACGGGTCAAGTGATGAATGAAACTTGTAAAATATTCAGCATCAAGCAGAAGTTTCATATCCCATATCACCCCTAGAGTTCAGGGATGGTAGAGAGAATGAATCGGACCCTTAAAACCGCCTTGAGTGAGGCAATGAGGTTACCAGAAGGAATAGTGACAGGAGGAGCCAAATTAGGCCCCCTATGAGACAGAATCAGAAAGTATGTGAAGGAATTGAGTGAGCAGTTGAAAGGTATGCAACAGGAGGTCTGGGAAAGGCAGAAGGAGGAGGACGAAGGAGGTGTGATAACCGCCTCGGTTATAATCCCCAAGATGGGGGCAAAGGTAATGGTTAAGGAGATGGCAGAGAAACCAGGGATCGCACCTAGGTGGAGGGGACCATATGAGGTATTAATTAGCAGAGATACGTGTGCTTGCATGAATGTGAAAGGTAGGGGTCGATGGAAGCACTGGTTCCAGCTGAACGAATATAAAGGTACGACAGATGGACTTTTTAAAGAGGATTAGGATGGATATTTGCAATATTAGGGGTACAGGCTATAATAAAATAGATCTGGAAAAGGGCACATGCCCAGAGAAACGGTGCAATCGGAGAAATGGTGCAAACAATTCGGTTGAAATAGAAATGGTAAGACTCGAACTAAAAACCTGGCATATCCAGGATTGTTTTATCAACAGAATATAAACGTGATCACCACCGCCCTTCCGATTCTACAAGGACGAGCTACAAGGCTGCCCCCTAGGGGGCCCAGAAACATTTACCCACACCGGAGGGTACAACAACTACCTAAAGCAGCCCCTAGGGGGCGGCATCTGAGTGTCAGGAGCGTTCATCTTGAAGTCGCAAGATTAGTGGGTAACAAAATGTTACCTGACTATTGTAAACCAGGGGAATTAACCTTGGGAAAATGCATGGTAGTTAAACCTGGAACAGAAGTAATGTTGTTATTTGACAATGTGCAGCATGAAATGTTACCTGTGAGCATCAATTTACCTGCCAGAAAAGTTTAGCCTCAAGACTAAAGCATTGTACACATGATTGCTAGACACAATCCTGAGAATAGCTAATGACATATCAGGAGCAAGGGAGTAACAGAAGCAGCTGAGACACAAAGGAGGAAGACAGAGGAGATCTATAGAGAATGACATATTAACTGGAGTAAGTACAGGAACCTCTCCAGTAGATGCACTAGATATACAGGTGATCCAGGCAGGTGTAGATAGTTTGAGGGGAATGATGGAGGTACTAATGAGGGAACAGGCCAGGATAGGGATAGAATCTTCAGAGTTAGGATCTAAAACATCCAAAAAAAACTGCTAGAGGGTATATCCATATTGGAAGGCCATGCATGAACAATTAATGAGCTAAATAAGCAGGAATGAGAGGACGATGCCGAGGACAGGAAAAGAGACACATATCATGCCTATGGGAGACAGATGATTGGTCAGGTGAGACACTATATGGATCAGATACAAATCGAGCGAGTTCCAAATTGAATAAATAACACCCAGTTGAAAGAAATGGCACAGCACACTGGGCCATTAGACGCCTACACCCTGAAAGGAATGACTAGGGTGTATGCGGTTACAGGAGGATGTAAGGGGAAACAAACCCCTATGGTAGGGATAATACTAGTGATCCCCGTGCTTATACCCGTATCTTCAATATGAAATTGAAAACATAGACACAATACGAGGGGAAGAGTACATCCGTGATGGACCAGTATGAGATCAAAAAGAATGAAAATATAAAGGGAATATATTTATCCGGGTGTCGGAGAGAAGGAAGCCTAACTATATGTTCTCACCCAGTGGGAGACCGGAGCAAGGATAGCTGCGGGTTTGACAATACTACGGAAGGATGTGTCATTGGAATAAGCCCTGCCCGAACTGAACCCACACATTACGCCTGTCAAGGGCGAGGAGAATATTGTGTGGTAACTAGCCTGGGAACTTACGATTACGGAGGCTTGACTTGTAACATTACAATGCCTAACTTTTGCTTTACTCCCAGAGTGTCGGTGGCAGTGGGAAGAGCACGCATGACATATATACACGCCAGGAAGACAATGACATTAAATTAAGCAAAGAAAAGATTAAGCAAGATATTGATGATTACATGGAACAGCAAGCACCACCAATTCCTCTGTTAATTGAAGATTTAACTGAGCTCAAAGGACTATCAAGAAATAACATTAAAAGATATTATGAGCGAAAGGATAAAGTCAAATGAACTGGACAGTGAAATAAAGGATAACCTGAAAAACCTGTCTTGATACTTGAGTAAAGTTACAACTCTTTCCATTGGAAACAAAATTAACCAGTTAAGTCAAGTGCCCCCCAATCTGGGGGACACGCCAAACATTTTTAAAGGCCCTTTTTTGTTTTTTATTGTAGTTTTTTTTTTGGGGGGGGGGGGGTTTTGGGCATTAAAACCATAATTTACAAGTGCCCCCTATAAAAGGGGAGGGGGACACTAAAACCCGGCAATTAAAACAAATTAAACTTTAAAACATATAAAATCAAATTAAAATTTGGTTGCCGGGGGTGATGATGCACTCCAGTGCCTCCGTTTTTTTCCTTTCTGCTCTGGAGGGCAGAATTAGAGGAGCACAGATATCCCGGGGAGTTGTGGGGCTGGAGGAGATTACAGAGATAGGAAAGGGAAGGTCATGGAGGGATTTGTAAATAAGGATGAGAAAAAACGTTTTTACGCAGCGAGTGGTTAGGATCTGGAATGCACCGCCTGAAAGGGTGGTGGAAGCAGACTCAATCAGGCTTTCAAAAGGGAGTCAGATAAGTACCTGAAGGAAAATAATTTGCAGGGCTATGGGGAAAGGACAGGGCAGTGGGTCGAGCTGAGGTGCTCTTGCAGACAGCCGGCTCGAACTCGATGGGCCGAATGGCCACCTTCTGTGCTGTAACCATTCTATGAACTGCACCATCCTTAATTTAGTGTCATCTGCAAACTTGATTATACAATGGTTTTTTAAAAAATATTTCTTTATGGGATCTGGGTGTCGCTGGCTAGGCCAGCATTTACTGCCCATCCCTAACTGCCCTTGGGAAAGTGGTGGTGAGCTGCCTTCTTGAAGCGCTGCAGTCCGTGTGGTGAAAGTACACCCACAGTGCTGTCTTCCTCCAAGCCATTCATAAAGGGGAAAGTTGAGGCCCCATAACAGATCCCTGGGCAACTCGACTTTGTTATATGTGGCCAATCTGAATACATAACTTTCATCCCCACTGTCCTAACCAATTCCCTCCCCCATCAAAAGGTTGTCTTCAATTCTGAGCATTCCCAATTTTAACAATCTTTTGTGTGACACCTTATGGAACATCTTCTAGAAGTCCCTCTCGGCCGGTGTTTTTTTTAAAATTGTTTCAGTTGAAGGAGCCATTTTCAGATGGATTAGTAATCACTGACCCCTCCTTCTAAAATACAATACGATAAACTCCTTGCACATTGACATTTCTGAATGTAACGTTCATCAGTGTCCTGTTAAAGGGACTGCCATGAAATGTTGCCAGAGCTGTCCGATATACTGAACGTTTGTGATTGGTGATGTGATCTTCCTTCAGCCAGAGATTTATCGATCTTAAGACCCATTACTTTCCCCATTATGATCTTTTTCAAAAACTAATATCAAATGATTTCTCCCATTGATTTATTTTTAGTATCGTTTCAATCACCAGTATTTTTCCGATACTTTCCTTGGATACCAAGGCTAGGAGAGGCACTCTGGAAGAGATGGAGAGCTGGGACTTGTCCATGAGAGTAACCAAAGGGTCGAAGAACTGAAATAATCTACAGTGAGAAAGGAGAAATGGCCCAAAGATGGAACAGTGGGTAACAGGACTTCAATTAGTCTCTTATCTCGGAGGCTCAAAGGCCTCAATACAAAGTGTGTTTGAAATAAAACTGATTTATTTGACATTTATCTAGAATATTAAACGCTAGCTCAGTTACAGGAATTATCAGCAGCAACAAACACCACTGTCATGGCTCAGTCCTGGATGTGATTAACAGCAGCAGTAGCAGCAGAATCCAACTTGTGAGCTCGCTGGTGTCTTAGCAGGCTGGATGACTGAGTGAATCCCTTTCCACACTCTGAGCAGGTGAACGGCCTCTCCCCAGTGTGAACTCGCTGGTGCCTCAGAAGGTGGAACGTGCTGTTGAATCCCTTCCCACATATGGAGCAGATGAACGGCCTCTCCCCAGTGTGAACTCGCTGGTGACTCAGCAGGTTGGAAACAGCAGAAAATCTCTTTCCACACTGAGTGCAGGCAAACGGCCTCTCCCCAGTGTGAACTCGCTGGTGTATGAGCAGTGTGGATACTCGAGGGAAACCCTTCCCACACATGGAGCAGGTGTATGGCCTCTCCATGGTATGAGTGCGTTGGTGCTGCAGCAGAGCAGTTCTGCTTTTAAAGGTCTTCTCACAGTCAGAACATTTAAATGGTCTCTTATCAGAGTGCACAAGTTGGTGTTCAGTGAGATGGGATGATCGAGTGAATCCCTTCCCACACACAGAGCAGGTGAACGGCCTCTCTGCAGTGTGAACTCGCTGGTGTGTCAGCAGGTTGGATGACTGAGCGAATCCCTTCCCACACACGGAGCAGGTGAACGGCCTCTCCCCAGTGTGAACTCGCTGGTGTGTCAGCAGGTTAGATAACACGGTGAAAGCCTTCTCACACATGGAGCAGGAAAACGGCTTCTCCCTGGTGTGAATGAGCTCATGTGTCTGGAGCTTATCTAACACAGTGAATCGCTTCCCACCCACAGAGCAGGTGAACGGCCTCTCCCCAGTGTGAACTCGCTGGTGTGCCTGAAGGTTGAATGATTTAGTGAATCCTTTCCCACACACGGAGCAGGTGAATGGTCTCTCCCCAGTGTGACTGCGTCGATGAGTTTCCAGCTCAGACGGGTAATTGAATCCCTTCCCACAGTCCCCACATTTCCACGGTTTCTCCATGGTGGGGGTGTCCTTGTGTCTCTCCAGGTTGGACGATCAGTTGAAGCCTCGTCCACACACACAACACGTGTACGGTTTCTCCCCGCTGTGAATGGTGCGATGTTTTTTTGGGCTGTGTAACTGGTTAAAGCTCTTTCCACAGTCAGTGCACTGGAACACTCTCACTCGGGGGGTGTTTCGGGGCTTTTCCAGTCACACTGATGTTTGAAATGTTTCCCCACAGACAGAAGAGACAAACATTTCTCCTTCCACATTGAAAGCCTGATGATATTCCCTGTAAAAGCAGTTTATAAAAGTCATCACTGTAAGTTCAGGATTAAAATTGAGAACAGATAATTCTAGTTTATGTGGAACATTCTTTCCTCTCTTGTTACATAGAATTACACATACGGTGAAGTCAGTGCATTGTGATTGCCCTGTGGGCGGAAACTGGAAAATATATAAATATGTCCAAAATAACACATTTTCCCCATAAGCTACAAATGCCCGTCCCTGAGCTCAAACCCAACCATCGCACCATCTCCAGCATTGCTCCCTCCCCGGGGGTTTGAATGTTCCCCTCCCTGTCCCCGGGAGGAAGCCTCGCTCCGCTCCGCAGCTGCTGGCCGGCGGTGATTCAGCTCCTACCCGTCCCGCTCTCTTCCCACCGCCATCGTCCTCCAGCAGGCCCGCAACCAGGCTCCACTGCGCCTGCGCACTGGGCCCGCTCATTCAGATAGGGCGTATTCCGGACCGCGCAGCATTCTGGGTACGCACTACTGCCATTGAGAGGAGAAGCAATTCCGGGTGCATGATTATGTCACGCTTATCAGCGGGTTAGGATTTTACCGTTTCGGGGTCAAGGTTCTGGACCGGTGTTCCATTTCGGGTGAAAAATTTAAGGTTGGGGTACCAAGGCTAGGCGAGGCATTCTGCAAGGTATGGGGAGATTGGACTTGTGCATGAGAGTAACTAAATTTTTAAGGACTGAAATAATCCAGAGTAAGACAGGAGAAAATGGAACAATCAGTGGTCTCCTCTTTTCATGGAAAAAAACCCCAAGGAATTGATACACTGTATTTAAAACAAAGCTGATTTATTTGCATTTAGCCAGAATCAACATCACTAAAACAGATTCTCTGGTCATTATCACATTGCAGTTTGTGGGAGCTTGCTGTGCCCATTTTGGCTGTCACGTTTCCGACATTACTACAGTGACGACACTTCAAAAAAGGATTTAATTGGCTGTAAAGCACTTTGGGTCATCCGGCGGTCGTGAAAGGTGCTAAAAAAAATGCAAATATTTATTTTCTTTTAATATTAAATTCCACCCCATTTAGAGAAATTATTAACACCAGCAAAAAAAATCTCAAGTACCTGAGTGAACATGTTCAAGTTCAGTCCTGAATGTGATTAACAGCAGCACAACAGCAGAATCCAACCCCTGCAGTCACTTGTGAACTCGCTGGTGTGCCAGCAGGTTGGGTGACTGGGAGAATCCCTTCGCATACATGGAGCAGATGAATGCCCCCCGCCCTCGTGTGAACACACCTCTGCCTGCACTGAGAGCAACTAAACGGTCTCTCATCACTGTGAACTCGCTGGTGTTTCATCATTCTGTTTGAACTTTTAAATCTGTTTCCACAGTCAGAGCACTGAAATGGTTTCTCCCCAGTTTGAACATAGAAACATAGAAAATAGGTGCAGGAGCCTGCACCGCCATTCAATAAGATCATGGCTGATCATTCCCTCAGTACCCCTTTCCTGCTTTCTCTCCATACCCCTTGATCCCCTTAGCCGTAAGGGCTATATCTAACTCCCTCTTGAATATATCCAATGAACTGGCATCAACAACTCTCTGCGGCAGGGAATTCCACAGGTTAACAACTCTCTGAGTGAAGAAGTTTCTCCTCATCTCAGTCCTAAATGGCCAATCCCTTATCCTAAGACTCTGTACCTGATTCTGGACTTCCCCAACATCAGGAACATTCTTCCTGCATCTAACCTGTCCAGTCCCGTCAGAATCTTATACATTTTTATGAGATCCCCTCTCATCCTTCTAAACTCCAGTGAATAAACACCCAGTTGATCCAGTCTCTCCTCATATGACAGTCCAGCCATCCCTGGAATCAGTCTGGTGAACCTTCGCTGCACTCACTCAATAGCAAGAACGTCCTTCCTCAGATTAGGAGACCAAAGCTGGACACAATATTCCAGGTGAGGTCTCACTAAGGCCCTGTACAACTGTAGTAAGACCTCCCTGCTCCTATACTCAAATCCCCTAGCTATGAAGGCCAACATACCATTTGCCTTCTTCACCACCTGCTGTACCTGCATGCCCACTTTGAGTGACTGATGAACCATGACACCCAAGTCTCGTTGCACCTCTCCTTTTCCTAATCTGCCGTCATCCAGATAATATTCTGCCTTCGTGTTTTTGCCCCCAAATGGGTGACTTTAATATGCACATAGATTGGGCTAGCCAAACTGGAAGCAATACGGTGGAGGAGGATTTCCTGGAGTGCATAAGGGATGGTTTTCTAGACCAATATGTTGAGGAACCAACTAGGGCGGAGGCCATCTTAGACTGGGTGTTGTGTAATGAGAGAGGATTAATTAGCAATCTCATTGTGCGAGGCCCCTTGGGGAAGAGTGACCATAATAATATGGTGGAATTCTGCATTCGGATGGAGAATGAAACAGTAAATTCAGAGACCATGGTCCAGAACTTAAAGAAGGGTAACTTTGAAGGTATGAGGCATGAATTGGCTAGGATAGATTGGCGAATGATACTTAGGGGGTTGACTGTGGATGGGCAATGGCAGACATTTAGAGACCGCATGGATGAATTACAACAATTGTACATTCCTGTCTGGCGTAAAAATAAAAAAGGGAAGGTGGCTCAACCGTGGCTATCTAGGGAAATCAGGGATAGTATTAAAGCCAAGGAAGTGGCATACAAATTGGCCAGAAATAGCAGCGAACCTGGGGACTGGGAGAAATTTAGAACTCAGCAGAGGAGGACAAAGGGTTTGATTCGGGCAGGGAAAATGGAGTACGAGAAAAAGCTTGCAGGGAACATTAAGGCGGATTGCAAAAGTTTTTATAGGTATGTAAAGAGAAAAAGGTTAGTAAAGACAAACGTAGGTCCCCTGCAGTCAGAATCAGGGGAAGTCATAACAGGGAACAAAGAAATGGCGGACCAATTGAACAAGTACTTTGGTTTGGTATTCACTAAGGAGGATATAAACAACCTTCCGGATATAAAAGGGGTCAGAGGGTCTAGTAAGGAGGGGGAACTGAGGGAAATCTTTATTAGTCGGGAAATTGTGTTGGGGAAATTGATGGGATTGAAGGCCGATAAATCCCCAGGGCCTGATGGACTGCATCCCAGAGTACTTAAGGAGGTGGCCTTGGAAATAGTGGATGCGTTGACAGTCATTTTCCAACATTCCATTGACTCTGGATCAGTTCCTATGGAGTGGAGGGTAGCCAATGTAACCCCACTTTTTAAAAAATGAGGGAGAGAGAAAACAGGGAATTATAGACCGGTCAGCCTGACCTCAGTAGTGGGTAAAATGATGGAATCAATTATTAAGGATGTCATAGCAGTGCATCTGGAAAATGGTGACATGATAGATCCAAGTCAGCATGGATTTGTGAAAGGGAAATCATGCTTGACAAATCTTCTGGAATTTTTTGAGGATGTTTCCAGTAAAGTGGACAAAGGAGAACCAGTTGATGTGGTATATTTGGACTTTCAGAAGGCTTTCGACAAAGTCCCACACAAGAGATTAATGTGCAAAGTTAAAGCACATGGAATTGGGGGCAGTGTGTTGACGTGGATTGAGAACTGGTTGTCAGACAGGAAGCAAAGAGTAGGAGTAAACGGGTACTTTTCAGAATGGCAGGCAGTGACTAGTGGGGTGCCGCAAGGTTCTGTGCTGGGGCCCCAGCTGTTTACATTGTACATTAATGATTTAGACGAGGGGATTAAATGCAGTATCTCCAAATTTGCGGATGACACTAAGTTGGGTGGCAGTGTGAGCTGCGAGAAGGATGCTATTAGGCTGCAGAGTGACTTGGATAGGTTAGGTGAGTGGGCAAATGCATGGCAGATGAAGTATAATGTGGATAAATGTGAGGTTATCCACTTTGGTGGTAAAAACAGAGAGACAGACTATTATCTGAATGGTGACAGATTAGGAAAAGGGAAGGTGCAACGAGACCTGGGTGTCATGGTACATCAGTCATTGAAGGTTAGCATGCATTTTCAGCAGGCGGTTAAGAAAGCAAATGGCATGTTGGCCTTCATAGCGAGGGGATTTGAATACAGGGGCAGGGAGGTGTTGCTACAGTTGTACAGGGCCTTGGTGAGGCCACACCTGGAGTATTGTGTACAGTTTTGGTCTCCTAACTTGAGGAAGGACATTCTTGCTATTGAGGGAGTGCAGCGAAGATTCACCAGACTGATTCCCGGGATGGCGGGACTGACCTATCAAGAAAGACTGGATCAACTGGGCTTGTATTCACTGGAGTTCAGAAGAATGAGAGGGGACCTCATGGAAACGTTTAAAATTCTGACGGGTTTAGACAGGTTAGATGCAGGAAGAATGTTCCCAATGTTGGGGAAGTCCAGAACCAGGGGTCACAGTCTGAGGATAAGGGGTAAGCCATTTAGGACCGACATGAGGAGAAACTTCTTCACCCAGAGAGTGGTGAACCTGTGGAATTCTCTACCACAGAAAGTTGTTGAGGCCAATTCACTAAATATATTCAAAAGGGAGTTAGATGAAGTCCTTACTACTCGGGGGATCAAGGGGTATGGTGAGAAAGCAGGAAGGGGGTACTGAAGTTTCATGTTCAGCCATGAACTCATTGAATGGCGGTGCAGGCTAGAAGGGCCGAATGGCCTACTCCTGCATCTATTTTCTATGTTCCTATGTTTCTAAAGTGGATAACCTCACATTTATCCACATTATACTGCATTTGCCATGTATTTGCCCACTCCCCTAAGCTGTCCAAGTCACTCTGCAGCCTCTTAGCGTCCTCCTCACAGCTCACACCGCCACCCAGTTTAGTGTCATCCGCAAACTTGGAGATATTACACTCAATTCCTTCATCTAAATCGTTAATGTATATTGTAAAGAGCTGGGGTCCCAGCACTGAGCCCTGCGGCACCCCACTAGTCACTGCCTGCCATCCTGAAAAGGACCCGTTTATCCCGACTCTTTGTTTCCTCTCTGCCAACCAGTTCTCTATCCACATCAGTATATTACTCCCAATACCATGTGCTTTGATTTTGCACACCAATCTCTTGTGCGGGACCTTGTCAAAAGCCTTTTGAAAGTCCAAATACACCACATCCACTGGTTCTCCCTTGTCCACTCTGCTAGTTACATCCTCAAAAAATTCCAGATGATTCGTCAAGCATGATTTCCCTTTCATAAATCCATGCTGACTTGGTTCGATCCTGTCACTGCTTTCCAAATGCGCTGCTATTTCATCCTTAATGATTGATTCTAACATTTTCCCCACTACTGATGTCAGGCTAACCAGTCTATAATTACCCGTTTTCTCTCTCCCACGTTTTTTAAAAAGTAGTGTTACATTAGCTACCCTCCAGTCCATAGGAACTGATCCAGAGTCGATTGACTGTTGGAAAATGATCACCAATGCATCCACTATTTCTAGGGCCACTTCCTTAAGTACTCTGGGATGCAGACTATCAGGCCCCGGGGATTTATCGGCCTTCAATCCCATCAATTTCCCAAACACAATTTCCCGCCTAATAAGAATATCCTTCAGTCCCTCCTTCTCACTAGACCTACTGTCCCCTAGTACAATCGGAAGGTTATTTGTGTCTTCCTTTGTGAAGACAGAACCGAAGTATTTGTTCAATTGGTCTGCCATTTCTTTATTCCCCATTATAAATTCACCTGAATCTGACTGCAAGGGGACCTACATTTTCTTTACTAATCTTTTTCTCTTCACATATTTATAGAAGCATTTGCAGTCAGTTTTTATATTCCCTGCAAGCTTCCTCTCGTACTCTATTTTCTCCCTCTTAAAAATCCTTAGTCTACCTTTGTTGAATTCTAAATTTCTCCCAGTCCTCAGGTTTGTTGCTTTTCTCGCCAAATTATACAGCTCTTCCTTGGCTTTAACACTATCCTTAATTTCCCTTGTTAGCCACGGTTGAGCCACCTTCCCCATTTTATTTTTACTCCAGACAGGGATGTACAATTGCTGAAGTTCATCCATGTGATCTTTAGAAATGTTTGCCATTGCTTATCCACCGTCAACCCTTTAAGTATTCTTTGCCAGTCTATTCGAGCTGGTGTCTAATCAATCCCTTAAATCTGTTCCCACTATCAGACCACTGTTCAATCAGACCTGCAGAGCATTTAAAGTTGTTCCCGCAATTCAAGCATTTAAAAGGTTTCTCATCAATGTGAACTCTTTGGTGTCTTATCAGATGATGTGAACAAGTGACTCCCTCCCCACACACAGAGCACGTGAATGGCTTCTACCAGTGTGACTGTGTCAATGAGATTCCAACTGGGACGTGGAACTGAATGTCTTCCCACAGTCTCCACATTTACACGGTTTCTCCGTAGCGTGGGCGTCCTTGTCTCTCTCCAGGTTGGATGATCAGCTGAAGTCTCGTCCACACACAGACCATGTGTACAATTTCTCCCCTGCATTTGGCAAAAGCCTCATTTTCTGCCTCATTTTAACCTCTATATATTTAGTCATCGAGCGAGCTCTAGCTTTGGATGCCCCTCCTTGGGAGTGTGTCTTCTTTGTACTCAAACTATCTCCTTGTTGAAGGCCTCCCATTGTTCAATTACTGTTTTGATGCTAATTTTTGAATTCAATCCACCTAGGCTACATCCCTTTTGAATTCACTTAAGTTAGCCCTGCTCCAGTTAAATATTTTTGTGCTTGATTGTTGCTTGTTCTTTTCTGTAACTATTCTAAACCTGGTGATTATGATCAGTGTTCCCCAAATGCTCTCCCACTGAAACATGCTCCAATTGCCCCGTTTCATTCCCCAGATCTAGATCCAGCACTGCTTCCTTCCTCATTGGGGTGGAAACAGCTTTAAGAAAGTTCTCTTGTAACATTTCAGGAATTTCTCCCCCTCAGTGACCTTTACAATGTTACTATCCCAGTCTATATTACAATAATTCAATTCCACCATTATCAATACACTGTAGTTCCTGAATCTTTCTGTGACTTGCCTTCAAGTTTGCTTCTCTACCTTCTTCCCACTATTTGATGGCCAATAGTATACACCCAGTAGCGTAAGAACACAATAAATAGGAGCAGGAGTAGACCATTTGACACCTCGAGCCTGCTCCACCATTCAATAAGATCATGGCTGATCTGATCTTGACCTCAACTTCACTTCCCCACCCATTCCCCATAACCCTTGACTCCCTTATCTTTCAAAAATCTGTCTATCTCCAACTTAAATATATTCAATGACCCAGCCTCCGTAACTCTCTGGGGTAGAGAATTCCAAAGATTCATGGCTCTCTGAGGGAAGAAATTTGTCCTCATTTGATTACAAGGGGAAAAATAGTATATGAGTGTAAACTTGCAAGGAACATAAAAAACAACTGCAAATGTTTCTACAAGTACGTAAAAAGAAAAAGATTAGTGAAGACAAATGTAGGTCCTTTACAGACAGAAACAGGAGAATTTGTAATGGGGAACAAGAAAATGGCAGAACAATTAAATAAATACTTGGGTTCTGTCTTCATGGAAGAGGACACAAATAATGTCCCTGAAATGCGAGGGAACCTAGGGTCTAGTGAGCAAGAGGAATTAAAGGAAATAATAATTAGTAAGAAAATAGTGCTGGAGAAACTAATGGGACTGAAGGCAGCTAAATCTCCAGGGCCTGATGATCTGCATCCCAGAGTACTAAATGAGGTAGCCATGGAAATAGTAGATGCATTGGTTGTCATCTTCCAAAATTCTATAGATTATGGATCAGCTCCTGCAGATTGGAGGGTGGCAAATGCAACCCCATTATTTAAAAAAGGAGAGAGAGAGAAAACAGGAAACTACAGACCGGTTAGCCTCACATCAGTAGTAGGGAAAATGCTGGAGTCTATTATAAAGGATGTGATAACGACACACTTAGATAATATCAACGGGATTAAACAAAGTCAACATGGATTTATGAAAGGAAAATCATGTTTGACAAACTTACTGGAGTTTTTTGAAGTTGTAACTGATAAAATAGATAAGGGAGAACCAGTGGATGTAGTGTATTTGGATTTTCAGAAAGCCTTTGATAAAGTCCCACAAAATTAAAGCACATAGGATTGGGGATAATGTATTGGCATGGATTGAAAATTGGTTAAATGACAGGAAACAGAGAGTAGGAATAAATGGATCTTTTTTGGGGTGGCAGGCAGTGACTAGTGGGGTACCA
This sequence comes from Pristiophorus japonicus, assembly GCF_044704955.1. Taxonomy (NCBI): domain Eukaryota; kingdom Metazoa; phylum Chordata; class Chondrichthyes; family Pristiophoridae; genus Pristiophorus; species Pristiophorus japonicus. The sequence continues at coordinate 73,647,357 of NC_091996.1, read as the reverse complement.
CAGGGATCAGTGCTTGGGCCCCAGCTATTCACAATATATATAAATGATTTGGATGAGGGAACCAAATGTAATATTTCCAAGTTTGCTGATGACACAAAACTAGGTGGGATTGTGAGTTGTGAGGAGAATGCAAAGATGCTGCAAGATTTAGATAGGTTGAGTGAGTGGGAAAACACATGGCAGATGCAGTATAACATGGATAAATGTGAAGTTATCCACTTTGGTAGAAAAAACATCAGGACAAAGTATTATTTAAATGGTGATGGCTTGGGAAGTGTCGATGTACAGAGGGACCGGGGTGTCCTTGTACACCAGTCATTGAAAGCAAACATATACGTGCAGCAAGCAGTTAGGAAGGCAAATGGTATGTTGGTCTTCATTGCAAGAGGATGTCTTATTACAGTTATACAGGGCCTTGGTGAGACCACGCCTGGAGTATTGTGTGCAGTTTTGGTCTCCTTACCTAAGAAAGGATATACTTGTGATAGAGGGAGTGCAGCGAAGGTTCACCAGACTGATTCCTGGGATGGCAGGACTGTCATATGAGGAGAGATTGGGTCGACTAGGCCTGTGTTCACTAGAGTTTAGAAGAATGAGATGGGATCGCATTGAAATGTATAAAATTATGACTGGGTTGGATAGACTGGATGTGAGGAGGATGTTTTCCCGGGCTGGGAAGTCTAGAACAAGGGGTCACTGTCTCAGGATACGGGGTAAGAAATTTAGGACTGAGATAAGGAGAAATCTTTTCACTCAGGGGGTGGTGAACCTGTGGAATTCTCTACCACAGAAAGCTGTGGAGGCCAAGTCACTTAATATATTTAAGAGGGAGATAGATAAATTTCTCAAAACAAAAGACATCAAGGGGTATGGGAAAAAAACGGGAATATGTTGTTGAGACAGAGAATCAGCCGTGATCATATTGAATGGCGGTGCAGACTCGAAGGGCTGAATGGTCTATTACTGCTCCTATTTTCTATGTTTCTATGTTTCTATTTCTGTTTTAATAGGGTAACCCTTTATTCTGAAACTATAGCCCCAAGTTCTAGATTCCCCCACGAGGGGAAACATCCTCTCGGCATCTACCCTGTCAAGCCCCCTCAGAATCTTATACATTTCAATAAGATCACCTCCAAGTCTTCTAAATTCCAAAGATTATAGGCTGGACCTGCTCAATCTTTTTTCATATGACAACCCCTTCATCTCAGGAATTAACCTAGTGAACATTCTCTGAACTGCTTCCATTGAAAGTATATCCTTCCTTAAATAAGGAGACCAAAACTGGATGCAGTACTCCAGGTGTGGCCTCACCAATACCCTGTGCAGTTGTAGCAGGACTTCCTTACTTTTATACTCCATCCCCCTTGCAATAAAGGCCAACATTCCATTTGCCTTCCTAATTACTTGCTGTACCTGCATGCTTACTTTTTGAGTTTCATGTACAAGGACCCCCAGGGCCCTCTGTACCACTGCATTTTGTAATCTCTCCCCATTTAAATAATAATTTGCTTTTTTATTTTTCCTACCAAGGTGGATAACCTCACATTTTTCCACATTATACTTCATCTGCCAAATTTTTGCCCACTCAATTAGCCTATCTTTATCCCTTTGCAGATTCTTTGTGTCCTCCTCACAACTTGCTTTCCCACCTATCTTTTCATCATCAGCAAATCTGGCTACATTACACTCGGTCCCTTCATCCAAGTCATTAATATAAATTGTAAATAGTTGAGGCCCCAGCACTGATCACCGCGGCACCCCACTAGTTACAGTTTGCCAACTGGAAAATGACTTATTTATCCCGACTCTCTGCTTTCTGTTAGTTAGCCAATCCTCTATCCATGCTAATATATCAACCCCAACCCCGTGAGTTCTTATCTGTTCAGTAACCTTTTATTGAAGGATACGGTAGCATTGCGGTAATGTTATGGGACCAGTGATCCAGAGGCCTGGATTAATGATCCAGAGACATGAGTTCAAATCCCACCATGGCAGCTGGGGAATTTAAATTCAATTAAAAAAATCTGGAATAAAAAGCCAATAATGGTGACCATGAAACTATCGGATTGTTGTAAAGACCCACCTGGTTCACTAAGGAACTCTGCTGTCCTTACCCAGTCTGGCCTGTGTGTGACTCCAGACCCACAGCAATGTGGTTGACTCTTAACTGAAATGGCCCAGCAAGCCACTCGAGGGCAATTAGGGATGGGCAATAAATGCTAACCTTGCCAGTGATGCCCACATCCTGTGAACGAATAAATAAAAAAAAACATATAAATTTACTGAGCTAATGTCGCTCCAGAGGTATTGCTAGTGTAGGAGAGGTGATTGGCAATTTAAGGATCAGCGGTCTATGTTATTCACCCAGGGCTATTGCCCAATGAAGAAAGGTTGAGTAAGTTGGGCCTATTCTCATTGGAGTTTAAAAGAATAAAAGGGGACCTTATTGAAACTTATAAGATACTGAGGGGGCTCGACAAGGTAGATGCAGAGAGGATGTTTCCACTTGTGGGGGAATCTAGAACTAGGAGGCATAGTTAAGAATAAGGGGCCGCCCATTTAGAACTGAGATGAAGAGGAATTTCTTCTCTCAGAGGGTCGCAAATCTGTGGAATTCTCTGCCGTAGAGAGCTGTGGAGGCTGGATCATTGAATATATTTAAGGTGGAAATAGACAGATTTTTTAAAGATAAGGGAATGTAAGGTTATGGGGAGCAGGCAGGGAAGTGGAGCTGAGCCCAAGATCAGATCAGCCATGATCTTATAGAATGGCAGAGCAGGCACGAGGGGCCGAATGGCCTACTCCTGCTTCTATTTCCTATGTGGCACCTTATCGAATGCTTTCTGGAAATCTAAATACATGTCATCTACTGGTTCCCCTTTATCCCCCCTGCTCATTACATCCTCAAAGAACTCAAGCAAATTTGTCAAACATGATTTCCCTTTCATAAAACCATGCTGACTCTGCGTAACTGCATTCTGATTTTCTAAATGTCCTGCAAATATTTCTTTAATGATGGACTCCAGCATTTTCCCAATGACAGACATTAGGTTAACAGGTCTATAGTTTCCGGCTTTCTGTCTCCCTCCTTTCTTAAATACGGCATTACACTTGCGGTTTTCCAGTCTGCTGGGACCTCTCCAGAATCCAGGGAATTTTGGTAGATTACAACCAATGCATCCATTATCTCTGCAGCCACCTCTTTTAAGACCCTAGGATGCAGGCCATCAGGTCCAGGGGACTTGTCCACCTTTAGTCCCATTAGTTTACCTCGTACTTTTTCTCTAGTGATAGTGATTGTTTTAAGTCTCCCCTCAATAGCCCCTTGATTATCAATTATTGGATGCTTCTACCGTGAAGACCGATACAAAATTTTTGTTCAAAGTCTCCGCCATTTCTTTGTTTCCCATTATTAATTCCCCAGTCACATCCTCTAAGGGACCAACATTTACTTTAGCTACTCGCTTCCTTTTTATATACCCGTAGAAGCTCTTACTGTCTGTTTTTATATTTTTTGCTGGTTTACTCTCATAAGCTATCTTTATCAGTTTTTTAGTCGTTCTTTGCTGGTTTCTAAAAATGTCCCAATGCTCTGGCCTTCCACTGTTCTTCACAACATTGTATGCCTTTGTATACAATTTGATACCATCCTTTACTTCTTTAGTTAGCCACGGATGGTTCATCCTGTTGTTCCATAATAGTTTATATGATCAATACTGACACCCCTCTTTTTTTCCATCGCTATCTTTCCTGAGTACCTTGTAGCTAGAAATATAGAGTTCCCAACCCTCCCCTTGTTTAAGGCAGGTCTCTGTTCTTGCTACTATATCATAGTCCCATGTGGCTACTTGTGTCTGCAGTTCACCAATGTTATTTCTCACGCTCTCTGCATTTACGCACATGCACTGCAAACCCATCGTAGACTGCCTCTCATTTGGCCCCTGTCGGATCCCTCCTATGTCTGAACGATTCTTTACTCTACTGCTATTTGTCTCTCCCAGTCCCCTCTGCACCTTGTTTCATCACTCTAATGGTTCATCCTGGTGCTCACCCCCTGATGATGAACAACAATGGCCCCAGCAAGGATTCCTGCAGGACACCACTTCTCACCTTCTGCCACTCCGAGAAACTTCTCCTAACTCCTACCCACTGATTTATTTTTTTGTAGCAGAATTTCTATCCATTCTGCTCATTGGCCCTTGAATCCAAATGGCCTGATTTTGGTTCCCTTGTAGACTGTACATACTGCAGCCGTGAAGGAGTTCCAAGTACAGCACTTGCTTTGGGAGTCTCGTGTCTGGCATGCGAACTATGTGGCCTGGCCAGCAGAGTTGATCAAGTGTGGTCAGTGCTTCAATGCTGGGGATGTTGGCCTGGACAAGGACGCTAAAGCAAGCGCTCTACTCATAACCCCTTCATGGCAAACAACCAAAGGAGGGCAGCGGAAACGTTACAAGGACACCCTCAAAGCTTTCCTGATAAAGTGCAACGTCCCCACTGACACCTGGGAGTCCCTGGCCAAAGACCGCCCTAAGTGGAGGAAGTGCATCTGGGAGGGGCTGAGCACCTCGAGTCTCGTCGTCGAGAGCATGCAGAAATCAAGCGCAGGCAGCGGAAAGAGCATGTGGCAATCCAGTCCCACCCTCCTTCCCTCGATGACTTTTGTCCCACCCGTAACAGAGACTGTGGTTCTCGTATTGGATTGTACAGCCACCTAAGAACTCATACTAAGAGTGGAAGTAAGTCTTCCTCGATTCCGAGTGACTGCCTATGATGATGATGATATACTGAAGATCCGGGCACTGACTTTTAAAACCTTCATTGATCAATTTTGTTTATTGTCCACCTCCGGCACCAACTTCAATGGGTGACAAAAAATCTGTTGACCACTTGGGACTTTCAATGGCAGTGCATTAAAGTCCTTTGACAGAGTATTAGAAGTGGAAATATGTAAATGGTAAACTCAAACTAAACATCACATCAAGATCTGACAGTCACTTCATTCATCAGGACCTGAATATCATTGGCCTCTGAATGTGGAAGGAGAAATGTTTGTTTGTTCTGTCTGTGGGAAAAGGTTTCAAACATGGAGAAGCCCCGAGACACACACACCCGAGTGAGAGTGTTCCAGTGCACTGACTGTGGAAAGAGCTTTAACCAGTTTCAAAGTCTGAAAAAACATCGCAACAGTCACAGCAGAGAGAAATTGTACGAGTGTTCAGGCTGATTGTTCAACCTGGAGAAAGACAAGGACATCCGCACCATGGAGAAATGTGGGGACTGTGGGAAAGGATTCAATTAACCACCCCGGCTGGAAACTGGGGAGAGGCCGTTCACCTGCTCCGTGTATGGGAAGGGATTCGCTTGTTCATCCAGCCTCACTACGCACCAGCGAGTTCACACTGGTGAGAGGCCATTCATCTGCTCCGTGTATGGGAAGGGATTCACTTGTTCATCCAGCCTCACTACGCACCAGCGAGTTCACACCGGTGAGAGGCCGTTCATCTACTCCGTGTGTGGGAAGAGATTAATTCGTTCATCCAGCCTCACTGCACACCAACAAGTTCACACCGGGGAGAGGCCGTTCATCTGCTCTGTGTGTGGGAAGGGATTCACTTGTTTACCCCAACTTTTGAGACACCAGCCTGTTCACACTGGGGAGAGGCCATTCACCTCCTCCAAGTGTGGGAAGAGATTCCACTCAGTCTTCAACCCTGCTGACACACGAGTAAGTTCACTCTGATAAGAGACCTTTTAAATGTTCTGACGGTGAGAAGACCTTTAAAAGAAATAATGATCTGCTGATGCACCAACGCACTCACACTGGGGAGAAACCATTCTCCTGCTCCGTGTGTCAGAAAATATTTGTTGCATCATCCAAGCTGCTGAAACACCAGCAAGTTCACACTGGGCAGAGGCCGTTCACCTGCTCAGTGTGTGGGATGTTTCCCTCGTGCATCCCACCTTTCAATACACCAGCGAGTTCACACTGGAGAGAGGTTGGTCATCATTTTGAATGATAAGGGAGTCAAGGGTTATGGGTAGTGGGCAGGGAAGTGGAGTTGAGGCCAGGATCAGATCAGCCATGATCTTACTGAAAGGCACAGCAGGCTCCAGGGGCCAAGTGGCGTACACCTGTTCCTATTTCTCATGTTCTTATGTGCTCTGTGTGTGGGAAGGGATTCAATCAGCCAATCAGCCTCCAGAGACAGCAACGCACTCACACTGGGGAGAAACTGTTCACCTGCTCCGTGTGTCACAAGGGATTTGCGGCGAGAGATCGTGGCTGAGGTGCGGCGAATGATCATGGCAGAGGTGCGATGAGAGATCGTGGCTGAGATTCGGCGAGTGATCGTGGCGGAGGTGCGGCGGATGTTTGTGGTGGAGGAGCGGTAAGAGATCGTGGCGGAGGTGCGATGGATGTTTGTTGCGGAGGTGCGGCGAGAGATCGTGGCTGAGATTCGGGGAGTGATCGTGGCGGAGGTGCGGTGGATGTTTGTGGTGGAGGAGCGGTAAGAGATCGTGGCGGAAGTGCGGCGAATGAGGGTATGGGGTTCAGAAGAGTCGAGGGCCCAGGGGCAGCATGGGCCGACCCACACTGCACTATGTGTGTGCATTAGGTCCGTGCAGCAGAGCCGGTGTCCAGTCGTCCTGGTTCACCCTTGCCACTGGATAAAGGCCGAGCTCTGTCAAGCCCGTGTGGTGGCTGATCTGCAACGGACACCACACATAAAAAAAAAAATCCATGCACAGGCATCTTCCACCCCTGGAGTTCGGCTCTGGAATATCAGGTCCTTCATTCAACCATCTGTGAATTCATCCCTTTTGGTGTGGAAGCAAGTCATCCTCGTTCGAGGGACCGCCTATGATGATGATGATTGTTGGAGCAGATTTTTGGACATAATAAAGCCTAGGGGGACACTTGACTAGTATACCAAACATTTGTCCCCCTCGAATGAGTTTTGTAAGAGGCAATACTGATGCATTATTGTATGCTTGCCTTTACTGGTTATAGGAAGCCTGCCACTTGTTTTTTTTCTGTGATAACAGGGAAATTAGTCCTCTTGTATGTGTATACTGGCCTGTCACAATGCGAGGCTGGCTTATATCAAGAGCCCAGCCTTGAACGGTAATTGCATGAAAAGCTTTATAAACCTAGTAATGCGATGATTGGATATAAGGACTGTTGCTAAGGCACGTGATGTAAAGTGACGTAATTTGTAAGATAAAGGAACCTCGCAGGCGATTTCAAATTGAGAAAGTGGTTCAGCAGGCGCAGGTCTCTAACACTTCTCCCAAAGCTTTGTCTCCGATTTAATAAACCTCTCTTTAAATACAGTTTCGGAAATATTTTTCCAACATAATGGCGTCACGAACAGGATACTGTCTGATCAGACGTGATCAATTAAGATAGTATCTGGAATCTGGTGTTAGAGACTGAAAGAGAGGCGTACAGGCACGACGGGATAATGTATAAGGTACGAGTAGGTAGATAGCGGGAGGAGGCTGACGAACCAGTTTGATTTTTTCCCTTTAGTAAATAAGGTCGGTGCGGTAGGGAACTGATCAGTCCAACCTAGAGCTGAAACTCCGGTGGTAAGGAAACACGCTAGCTTTGTTGCGAAGACAAAAGGTCCCCACAGAGTAGTCGTGGCCGTGAGTATTACAGGAATAAAGGGAAACGTCCGAGACTGGCGAACATGGAAGGCAAGGAAGGGAATGTAAAACGCGGGCCGCCCGGGTCGTTAATTAATTAATTGTAACTTGCGTAATTACGTAATGCCATAAAAAGCTGATAGTAACTATCTTAAGTGACATATGGATCCAAAAATAGAGCCGGCCAACCAATTAATAAGCTTTGTTGAATGAAGAGAGTCTTTTGTGAATGTCTGTCTTGAGTGAGATTCCTGTGTGATTTTTTGACTGCGGAATGTATGTTTCTGAAAGTCTGTTTGGAAAATTAGTGCAGCTCTACCCGAACAGAGTGAAAGTTTATTTAACCCTTTGTAGTGTTGTCCTGTATGTGGGAAGTTTTAAGACATTTTAAGTTAGGAACGCAGGTGTGGATATATTCGGATGATAAGTTACGGAGCTAGGAAATGCAAAAAGGATAGGTTTGTTGAGTAAAAGATAAAAATACATGGTCCCGGTGGTTGAAAAAAAAAAATTTATTTGACACGCTCACTTACTTGTCGAAAGAAAACATGCAATGATTAATTATATTGGGTTGAAAGACATAAATTTAGTCCAGGAATGAGATAAATAATGCCTTTTAAAACGCTTCCATTTTCCTTTGTGTAAAACCTTGACATGAAAGCTTCTAGTTCAGTAAAAAAAAAAGGGTTTTAAATTGGCATTACAAAATTTGAAGTGGGATTCGGAGATATTAAGAGAAGGCACAACAAAATACTGAGATGGATTCTAAACTAAAAAAAAAATTTATTAAATTAAATCTGGTCTCTTAAAGAAAAAAGGAGGAAATAAAACTAAAAGGTTTGGAAACAATCTAGAAATACCTTCAGGAATCAGATCAAACTCCTGGGCGAGTGCCAAACTATCTACAAAGGTGTAAAAGGGACTTTTGAAAAAAAGTTAAAACAGCAAGCTTTGGCAGTTTAGAAAAGAGTTTAACGAACTTGCAACTGGAATTTGAGATAATGAAAAGCAGCCCTCAAAGCCCACGTGCTAGACTCTGTTCTAGTTATGGAGAAAAGAAAAAGATAAAGACGCAACTTTGAAAGTAAACAAATTGAACGATTGGAAAGAAAAAGTGTCTTCGATTGTCTGATGATTTTAAATTAACAAATTTATGGAGTCACGAGCCCTCCGTGTAAAATACAAAACCTAATTTGAAGAAAGGTGATCTGAAAAAAAAAACGTAACGCACTAATTAGGTGCTGGAAAAAATAAAAAGGGGTGTTTGCGATGGAAAAAGACATAACTTACTAAATACCAGTTGACATCAGCTGAGAATAGAAGCTCTTTTAGCAGCCAGTAATAAACCAAAACAGGAAGCGGTTATTAAAATTAAAGCCCACAGGAGGGAGCCGGACCGGCTGAGTCACCAGGGGAATCAAGCTGCAGACGTAGCTGCACAGAAGGCCTTAGAACAGGAAGAGTGTGAGGAAGCCTCAGTCAGTGCTGCTGGGGCCCGAGACCAACAGATCAGTATTGAGAAACTACACCAGGACACTTCTGAGGAGGAAATAGGTATTTGGACAAAGCAGGGCGCAACGCAAGGGAAGGATAACGTTTGGAGACGAAACAACAAGGTAATGGCGCCTGAATGCATACAGAATACCTCATTGGAGTTGCATCATGGCCTGTCCCATTCAGGACCAGTCTTGGGAGAGATTGGTGGTGGAAGGGGATGGGGAGAGATATTGCCAAACATTGCCATCGATGCGTTATGTGCGCAAAATATAATCCAGGCAGGCCCATTAAAATTAAAATGGGACACCAGCCCCTTCCACGGGGGCCATGGGAACACATACAAATTGATTTCACAGGTCCTTTGCCCCCATCCCATGGAACAAGATATTGCCCAGTGATTATAGATCAATTTACCCAATGGGTGGAAGCTTTCCCCACACGTGGCAAGGATATTGACCGAGCAGGTGATTCCCCGATGGGGAGTGCCTCAACAGTGGCAAGGATATTGACCGAGCAGGTGATTCCCCGATGGGGAGTGCCTCTTCAAATAGATTCCGACCAAGGCACCCACTTCACCGGGAAGATTGTAAAAACAATATGCCAGCTGATGGGCATAAAACAAAAATTCCACATCCCCTACCACCCGCAGAGTTCTGGAATGGTAGAGCGCATGAACCGTACCCTCAAGAACGCCCTGGCAAAGGCCATGCAAACGTCAGGAAAAACGTGGACGGAAGTATTACCCATTATATTGATGAAGTTAAGAGCCACGACAAACCGGACAACCGGATTAACCCCTTATGAACTAATGACAGGAAGGGCGATGCAATTACCAGAGAACATCATAACAGGTGGGGCCGATGTAGGCCCATTAAAAGACATAATAAAATGGTAGGTTTTGGAACTAAGTACTCAATTAAAAGAGATGCGTAAATTAGCTAGGGACAATCAGGAAGAAAGAGACGCGGAAGCAGAGCTTACAAAGCTCCCTGAAGTCCCGTTGGCGGGAAGTCGCGTTATGGTAAGGGTCCTCCCGGGAAAACCGGGGTTTGCCCCAAAATGGATAGGACCATATGAGGTTATAATCAATGGGGATACTTGTGCCTGCATCGATATTAAAGGAAACAGGCAATGGAAGCATTGGACCCAGCTTAAGGTTTTTGAACCAGCCGTTTAGCACACGTATTAGTTATTGTTGTTGTCCATTTACAGATTGACAGCGAGAGATTCTTCAAGCAAGCCATACGGTCATTTTGCCTTTGACTATTTGTTAAATATAGAGTAATAAGATGAAATTATATGTTGTGATCGGTGCGATTATCATAGTTCGTGTTCAGTCTGGCCTGCTAGCTAGACCTAAGTGAGAGTTACATGTGAATACCTTTTTGTACATGTCTTATATTTATGCGCAAATTGGGAACCTTTCTAGTTGCTGGGTATGTTCGCACATCCCCATACATAGCAAAGGAGGCATCCCCTTGAGGTCAATCTCCCTTAACATTTCAGAAGTAGCGGAGTGGGTAATGCGACAAAATGATACAGGGGAAGTAAATGATACTTGGAATCAGAGTGGGGATAAAGAAACGTGGAGATCGGGGGGGTTACCTTTTGGATGCATTTGACGGATGGTACCAGCCGGAATATAATAGGTCGGTATGACCCCCGTTCCTGGTTTTGACCAACACCTCAGGAGTTGGAAGGCCCAATGCTGACATTTGTTTCACTAGAAACCTGACTGGTGAGAAACCAGGTTTTGTAGCCAGGACTGGGAGCCTAAAATTAGGTGGCGACGGGGGCTGAGAGAGAGAGATTGGGATCGAATCTAACAGCATACAATGGCACTTATTTTGTGTGTGGGCACAAGGCCTACCCCTGGTTGCCTCAGGACTGGAGGGGATCCTGTTATTTGGGATATGTGGTCCCCTTCGTCAGACGGGTATGTACTTTAGCAGAAATACAAACGCCAGATCGACTAAGACGAGATCTTACCCCGGTAAAGAGGCTATTTGGGGTCATGATGCTCCCATTCGGGATAGGACGCACCATGGATGAATTACGTAACCTAGAGAGAGTACTGGAATGGATAGCTAACGACACTGCAATGGAGGGCATAACAGCTGAAATGGTAGCCATACGCACAATGGTACTCCAGAACTGAATGCCCCTAGATTATATACTAGCACAAAGTGGGGGCACATGCGCCTTAATTGGAGCTGATTCCCGACTTACATTCCCGATAAGTCAGAAAACATAACCAACCTCGCTGATCACATAAGAAGGGAGATAAAGAAGTTATCCACGCCAGTAGGAGGACCTGGCTGGTTTGACTGGCTATTAGGGGAATCCTGGGGGTCCTATCTTATGTATGGAGTAATTATTCTGGTTGTAATAATAATTACTTGCTGTCTGATTATCGGGTGTTTTAATGTCTGCTGTAAAGTTATGATGGCCCGACTGATGCCAGTAGCCAGTGTAATCGCCGAAGAAGAAGTACACCTGATGGAAATACCTGAAGACACAAAGGATGAAGAAACAGACGACGTTGACACCGACCACTATCTTTGAAGGGTAGCCTCGAGCTACGGGCAAGGTGGACATACGAAACACTAGGGAAGTAACATACCCCAAAGGCCGTAACACCATGCTACCATCATTGTGGTCATCTGGATTTCGTGAACATCCTCCAGGACCAAAAGGGGGAACTGTTGGAGCAGATTTTTGGACATAATAAAGCCTAGGGGGACACTTGACTAGTATACCAAACATTTGTCCCCCTCGAATGAATTTTGTAAGAGGCAATACTGATGCATTATTGTATGCTTGCCTTTACTGGTTATAGGAAGCCTGCCACTTGTTTTTTTCTGTGATAACAGGAAAATTAGTCCTCTTGTATGTGTATACTGGCCTGTCACAATGCGAGGCTGGCTTATATCAAGAGCCCAGCCTTGAACGGTAATTGTATGAAAAGCTTTATAAACCTAGTAATGCGATGATTGGATATAAGGACTGTTGCTAAGGCACGTGATGTAAAGTGACGTAATTTGTAAGATAAAGGAACCTCGCAGGCGATTTCAAATTGAGAAAGTGGTTCAGCAGGCGCGGGTCTCTAACACTTCTCCCAAAGCTTTGTCTCCGATTTAATAAACCTCTCTTTAAATACAGTCTCGGAAATATTTTTCCAACAATGATGATGATGCTACATCATTCCACCTGCTGTGACACCAGCGAGCTCACACTGGGGAGAGTCCATTCACCTGCTCCATGTGTGGGAAGGGATTCACTGATTGATACCACCGACTGAGACAGCAGAGTACTTACATTGGGGAGAGGCTGTTCACTAGCTCCGTGTGTGGGAAGGGAGTCACTTGTTCATGCAACCTGCTGAAACACCAACAGGATCACACATTATTGCCGAAGTTGGATTCTGCTGTTATTGTTGCTGTTAATCACATCCAGGACTGACCCATGTTCATTCTGACAGTCAGGATTTGTTTCTGTTGCTGTTAATAACCCCTATAACTGGGCTGGTGTTTAATACTCTGGATCAATGGCAAATAAATCCGCTTTGTTTGAAACACACAGTGTGTCGAGTATTTGATGTCTCCAAGATAAGAGGAGATTAATTGATGCCCTTGTACAGACTGCTCCATTTTTGGGCCTTTTCTCCTTTTTAACTCCAGATTATTTCAATTCTCTATGCTTCGGTTATTCTAATGGACAATTCCCAGCTCCCCAAACCTTCCAGAATGCCTCTCCTAGCCTTGGGATCCAGGGAAGGTATCGGATCAAAGTGGATAACCTCAAATTTTCCGACATTATACTCCATCTGCCAAATATTTGCCCACTCACTTAGCCTATCTATATCCCTTTGTAAAATCTTTGTGTCCTCCTCACAACTTGCTTTCCCACCTATCTTTGTATTATCAGCAAATTTGGTTACATTACACTTGGTCCCTTCATCCAACTCATTAATATAAATTGTAAATAGTTGAGGCCCCAGACCCCTGTGTATCCCACTAGTTACAGTTTGCCAACCTGAAAATGACCCATTTATCCCGACTCTCTGCTTTCTGTTAGTTAGCCAATCCTCTATCCATGCTAATATATTACCCCCAACCCCGTGAGTACTTATCATGTGCAGTAACCTTTTATGTAGCATCTTATCAAATGCTTTCTGCAAACCTAAATACCCAACATCTACTGGTTCCCCTTTATCCACCCTGCTCGTTACATCCTCAAAGAACTCAAGCAAATTTGTCAAACGTGATTTCCCTTTCATAAAACCATGCTGACTCTGTGTAACTGCATTCTGATTTTCTAAATGTCCTGCAAATACTTCCTTAATGATGGACTCCAGCATTTTACCAATGACAGATGTTAGGCTAATTGGTCTAAAGTTTCCTGCTTTCTGTCTCCCTCCTTTCTTAAATAGGGGCGTTACATTTGCAGTTTTCCAGTCTGCTGGGACCTCTCCAGAATCCAGGGAATTTTGGTAGATTACAACCAATGCATCCACTATCTCTGCAGCCACTTCTTTTAAGCCCTAGGATGCAGGCCATCAGGTCCAGGGACCTTGTCCACCTTTAGTCCCATTAGTTTCCCTAGCACTTTTTCTCTAGCGATAGTGATTGTTTTAAGTCCCCCTCCCCCCCTCAATATCTCCTTGGTTATCAATTATTGGGATGCTTTTAGTGTCTTCTACCATGAAGACTGATACAAAATATTTGTTCAATGTCTCCGCCATTTCTTTGCTTCCCGTTATTAATTCCCCAGTTTCATCCTCTAAGGGACCAACATTTACTTTAGTTACTTACTTCCTTGTTATATACCTGTAGAAGCTCTTACTGTCTGTTTCTATATTTCTTGCTAGTTTACTCTCATAAACTATCTTCTCTCTCTTTATCATTTTTTTTAGTCGTCCTTTGTTGGTTTCCTAAAATTTCCCAATCGACTGTCCTTCCACTGTTCTTTGCAACATTGTATGCCTTTGTTTTCAATTTGATACCATCCTTTGCTTCCTTAGTTAGCCATGGATGGTTCATCCTTCTCTTAGAGTCTTTCTTTCTCACTGGAATATGAAATATCTCCTTAAATGTTTGCCACTGCTTTTCTACAGTCTTACCTTTAATATACTTTCCCAGTCCACTTTAACCAGCTCTGCCTTCATACCTTTGTAATTACCTTTATTTACGTTCAGGGCACTAGTTTGAGAACTAACTTTCTCATCCTCAAACTGAATTTGAAATTCTACCATGCTATGATCACTCTTCCCCAGAGGATCCTTCACTACGAGATAATTAATTGATCCAGACTCGTAACACATTACCAGATCTAAAATAATCTGCTCCCTGGTTGGTTCCACAACATATTGTTCCAAGAAACCATCCCGCATACACTCTATGAACTCTTCCTCCAGGCTACTTTTGCCAATTTGATTTGTCCAATCAATATGAAGATTAAAATCGCCCATGATTATTGTCGTACTTTTCTTACAATCCTCTATTATTTGTGGATTTATACTCTGTCTTACAGTGTAGCTACTGCTTGGGGGCCTGTAGACCACTCCCGCCAGTAACTTTCTACTCTTATTATTTCTTATCTCCACCCAAACTGATTCTACATCTTGATCTTCTGAGTCAATATAATTTCTCACTACTGCACTGAACTCATCCGTTATTAACAGAGCTACCCCACCTCCTTTTCCTTTCTGCCTATCCTTAAAAAATGGCAAATACCCCTGAATATTCAGTTCCCATTCTTGGTCACCTTCCAACCACGTCTCTGCAGTGGCAATCAGATCATACCCATTTATTTCTACTTTTGCCATCAACTGATCTAAATATAAATATCACCAATGTAGCCGCAGCTTGGGAGAAGAGAGCCCTGAATCTGCTGTATTATTGCTGTTCTCTGGGTTGGGTAACTATTGTGAGCTTGATTATGTGGTATCTGAAATCACAAGACTCAATATTTAGAGACAACAAGATGTACAAGTAGACACATCATGACCTAATACACCAGCTCCATGTTCACAGTCTGTTATCTAACTCATCGACTGGACAGAGTAAAGAAAGATCCAAACTCTTAAGAGCCCCTCGATATTTGTAACTATTTTTCAAATCCTGACTGATATCAATCGTCAGTACACAATCTAGTGATGGCAATGAAAGACAAGAGAGGGGCTGGAGAGTTATCGTGAAAGAGGAGTTTGGGGTGAGGTGGGTTGGAGACTAAGGGTGAAAGGAGTTAGGGTATGGGGGGTTGGAGAGTGGGGGTAACAGAGGAGTTGGGGGTGAGGGGGGTTGGAGAGTAGGGGTTAAAGAGCAGTTGTGGGTAAGGGGTTGGAGGGTAGGGGTTAAAGAGCAGTTGTGGGTAAGGGGTTGGAGGGTAGGGGTTAAAGAGCAGTTGGGGGTAAGGGGTTGGAGGGTAGGGGTTAAAGAGCAGTTGGGTTAGATAAGGACATAACAAATAGGAACTGGGGTCGGCCACGACCTTTTGAGGCTGCTCCTCATTTAACAAGATGATGACTGATCTTCAACCTTAACTCCACCTTCCTGCACTATCCCCAAATCCCTTCATTCCCCTAGTTCCCAAAAATGTATCCACCTCTGTCTTGAATATACTCAATAACTGAGCATCCACAGCTCTCCGGGGTAGAGAATTTAAAAGATTCACAACCCTTTGAGTGAAGAAATGTCTCCTCATCTCAGTCCTAAATGGCCGACACTTCATTTAGAGACTGTGAACGCAAGTTCTAGATCTCCCAGACGGGGCAACATCTTCTCAATATGTTTCCTGTCAAACCCTTTAAGAATTTGATATGTTTCAATTATATCACCTCTCATTCTCCTAAACTCTACGGAATATAGGCCTAGTCTACTTAATCTTTCCTCATAGGGAAATCCCCTAATCACTTTCAGCGACTGGGCTTAGCGTGAGCCTGGCAGCATCTCTCTCACCTTTGATGTATGAATAGAGCATCTCGCCTGCAAACCTGGTTTTAAATTTAAATCCACTCAGCAAATTAAACAAAAGACAAACAAGTAAACCCATGCCGGCCCAATAATCCAGCTCTGTATTCACAGGAGATAGTCTGTTATCTAACTCCTCGAGTGGACGGAATAAAGAAAGATCACAAATGTAAGGGCCCTTGAATCCATTGTAAATACCTTCTACATCCTGACAGTAATCAAGGCGGCTAACCGATTGTTGGCCTTTATCTCGAGGGGTTGGAATACAGAAGTGATGCTCCAGTTGTACAGAGCCTTGGCCAGACCCCATCTGGTGAACTGGGCAACAAACCTCAGGGAAAATATGTTGGCCTTGGAAAAGGTACAGCACAGATTGAGTGCAATGATACTGGCTAAGGGACAGAAAGCAGAGAATGGTGGTGAACAGTGTACGGGAGAATGAGAGGCAATATGAAGTAGGTGGGACCATTTTAATGGGAATGTAGGAACAGAGAGACCTGGGGATGCATGTACACAAATCTTTGAAGGTGGCAGGACAAGGTGGGAAGGCTGTTAAAAGAGCAATGTGATCCTTGGCTTTATTAATAGTGGAATAGAGTGCAAAAGCAAGGATATAATGCTAAACCTTTATAAAACAGTTGTTGGGCCTCAGCTGGAGTAATGTGTACAATTCTGGGCACCACATTTTAGCAAGGATGTCGAGGCCGGAGGGAGCAGAAGAGATTTACTCGAACGGTACATTTACAGACGTTCCCTGACCAGTCACCATTTCATAAAATGATACAGTACAAGAGGAGGCCATTGGCCCATTGTGCTTGTCCCGGGGGTTTGAAAGAGTGATCCATTTAATCCACTGCCCTGCTCTTTCCCCATAGCCCTGTAAATGTTTTCCCTTCCAGTATTTATCCAATTCTCTTTCGGATGTTGCTCTTCAATCTGCTTCCACCACAATTTCAGGCAGTGCATTCCAGGTCACAACAACTTACTGTGTTTCCTCAAGTCGCCTCTGATTCGTTAATCTGTTTCTCTAGTTACCGACCCTTCTGCCACTCAAAATAATTTCTTCTTATTTACTGTCAGAACCGATCATGATTTTGAACACCTCTGTCAAATCTTCTCTTAACCTTCTCCAGTCTCCCCATGTAACTATAATCCCTCATCCCAAGGAACCATTCTAGTAAATCTCTCCTGTACCCTCTCCAAAGCCTTCACATCCTTCTTAAAATGTGGTGCCCAGAACTGGACACAACAATCCAGCTGAGGCCTAACTAGTGTTTTATATCGGTTTAGCAGAACCTCCTGGCTTTTATACTCAATGCCTCTATTTATTAAGCCCAGGCTCCCAAGTATTTTATTAACTGTTTTGTTAACTTTTTCTGTCACCTTCATATAATTGTGTACAAACACCCCCAGGTCTCTCTGTTCTTGCACCTCCTTAAAATCCTTACAACCATTTAGTTTGTATGGTCTCTCCTTATTCATCTGCCAAAATGTATCACCTCACACTTTACTGTGTTGAATTTCATCTGCCATGTGTCTGCCCATTCCACCAGCCTGTCTCTGTCCTCTTGAAATCTATTACTATCTTCCTTAATGTTTACTACACTTCCAAGTTTCGCGTCATCTGCAAATTTCAAAATTGTGCCCTGTACCCCCAAGTCCAAGTCATTAATGTGTATCAAACAGCAGTGGTCCTAGTACTGAACCCTGGGGAACACCACTGTATACCTCCCTCCAGTCCGACAATAGCCATTCACCACAACTTTGATTTCTTGGCCACTTTTGTATCCATGCTGCCACTGCCCCTTTTATCCCATGGGCTTCAATGTGTGGTACTTTATCAAATGCACTTTGAAAGTCCATATACACAACATAAACTGCACTGCCCTCATCGACTCTCTCTGTTACCGCATCAAAAAACAGTTAGTCAAACACGATTTGCCCTTAACAAATCAATGCTGGCTCTCCTTCATTAGTTCATCTTGTCCAAGTGGCTGTTACCTTTCTCCTGGATTATTGTTTCTAAAAGCATCCCCACCACCGACGTTAAATTGACTGCCCTGTAATTGCCAGGTTTATCTTTCTCCCTTTTTTGAACAAGTGTGTAACATTTGCAGTCCCCCAGTCCTCTGGCATCAGCCCTGTATTAAAGGAGGATTGGAACATTGTGGCCAGCACCTCTGCTGTTTCTACCCTTACTTACCTCGGTAACCTAGTATGCTTCCTATTTGGACCCTGTGACTTATCCACTTTAAGTAATCCCACCTTTCTCGTAACTCCTCTATATCTACTGTTATCTGACCCAGTATCCCAGCAACCTCCTCGTTGACCGTAGATTTGTCGAAGTTGCCTTCCTCGGTAAACACCTGGGTAAAAGGAACACTTGTTATTGAGATTGTTGGAATAAATTTACCTCGGAGACAATTGGCGGCAAGAAAATAGAAAAGATAGATTGATTGATTTGCATTTATATAGCGCCAAAACGACTTACAGCCAATCAGTTACTGTTGTAATGTGGGAAATGCAGCAGCCAAATTGCACACAGCAACTACAACACCAATGTGAGAATATCCAGATAATCTGTTTTTTGTGATGTTGGTTGTGGGATAAATATTGGCCAGGACACCGGGAAAAACTCCGAAGGTCTTGGGACATTTCTTTCCTACATTATAGGCGCTATATAAATGCAGGTTGTTGTTGTTGACTGTGGGAACAGATTCAGTTGCCCCTCTGAGGTGGAAACTCATGGATACAGTCACACTGGGGAGAGGCCGTTCACCAGTTGTGTGTAGAAAAGAGATTCACTCGCTCATCTCACTTAGTGACACAATAGCATGTTCACACGGAGGGAGGAGAGACTGTTGGCCAGCTGTGTGTGTGGAAAGGGATTCACTCGGTCATCCTAGTTACTGACACACCAGCACTGTCACACCAGGGAGAGATCGGTCAGATACTTCACGTGTGGGAAGCAATTTACTCTTTTCCCACCTATTAACACTCAGCGTTCTTAGTGTAGGAACAATGAGTGGGCGGGGCTTCAGGGGACCTGTACCTAACCGGATCCAAGTGCCCGGGAGTGAAGACCATTGGCTGATTGGGGGTCACGTGTGTGTCCAGCTGCCGGTTTGACCGTCAGTGACTGGCCCGGGTTACCCAGGGGTTTATAGTCACAGCAGGGCGCATGCGTGGCCCCCTTGGACAGGGCCCAGGAGGATAAAATGTTCCCAATTTCTATCCTGGACTCACAGTGATGGCTTTTGTAAACTGAGAGGTTGGAGCTATCGGCAAAGATTGAACAAGTTGGGGCTTATTTCTTCAGAAAAGGGAAAACTTAGAGGTGCCCTGATAGAGGTCTTTAAAATTATAAAAGGGTTTGTCAGGGAAGGTGTGGAGAGAATTGTTTCCACTTGTGGGAGAAATCAAAACTAGGGCCATGCATACAAGATAGTTACGAATAAATCCAATCGGGGAAATATGGAGAAATTTGGATGTGGAACGCTCTCCCGCAGGAAGTGTTTGAGGCAAATAGCTTTGATGCCTTCAAAAGGAAATGAGGTGAGTACTTGGGAATAGAAACAAAGGCTGAAAGGCTGAGGTGAGGCAGAGGGAATGGGAGGACACGTGTGTGAAGTACAAACTCCAGCATAGACTAGTTGGGCTGAATGGCCTGTTTAGGTGCAGTATATTCTATATAATTCAATGTAAACTCTCCTTATAGGGGATTAGAATGTGGAAGGAGAAATGTTTGTCTTGTCTGTCTGTGGGAAAAGATTTCAAACATCAGTGTGACTGGAAAAGCCCCGAGACACACACACCTGAGTGAGAGTGTTTCAATGTACTGACTGTGGAAAGAGCTTTAACCAGTTACACAGCCTGTAAAAACATCGCACCATTCACAGCGGGGAGAAACCGTACACGTGTTGTGTGTGTGGATGAGGCTTCAACTGATCATCCAACCTGGAAAGATACAAGGACACCCACACCATGGAGAAACCGTGAAAATGTGGGGACTGTGGGAAGGGATTCAATTAACCATCCAAGCTGGAAACTCATCGACGCAGTCACACCGGGGAGAGACCGTTCACCTGCACTGAATGTGGGAAGGGGTTCACTACTTTATCCAAGCTGCTGAAACACCAGTGTGTTCACACCGATGAGACCTTTTAAATGTTCTGATTGTGAGAAGAGCTTTAAAAGCAAAAACGAATGACTGACACACCAACGTATTCAGACTGGGGAGGCCATTCACCTGCTCAGTGTGTGGGAAGGGATTCACTCAATCATTCACCCTGCTGAAAGACCAGCGAGTTCACAAGTGACTGCAGGGGTTGGATTCTGTTGTTAATCAGATCCAGGATTGAACCATGTTCATTCTGTCAGTTATAGGAACAGGAGGAGGCCATTTAGCCCCACGAGTCTGTTCCACCATTTATGAGGTCATGGCTGATCTGTGAGCTAACCCCATATGCGTTTTACCTTTCTCCTGGACCTGGGATCCAGGGAAGACACAGTCTTTAGCAACACCGAGTACTGCCCCAGGCCCGAATCCTAAACAATGAATATTCAGGAGTGAGAGAGGAACCAGTGAGTATAGAACTGAACCCAGCCAGAGTCAGCACTTTCAGGGGAGAAGAGGCATCATGTAGAGGGAGATTTACTCTGTTCCAAACCAGTGATGTACCTGCCCTGGGATTGTTTGATGTGACAGTGTAGAGGGAGCTTTAATATGTACCTAACCCATAATGGACCTGCCCTGGGAGATGTTGATCGGACAGCGTAGAGGGAGCTTTACTTTGAAGACAAACGTAGATCCTTGCAGTCAGAATCAGGTGAATTTATAATGGGTAACAAATAAATAGCAGATCAATGAACACATACTTTGGTTCTGTCTTCACGAAGGAAGACACAAATAACCTTCCGAAAATACTAGGGGACCGAGGGTCTAACGAGAAGGAGGAACTGAAGGAAATCCTTATTTGTCAGGAAATTGTGTGAGGTAAATTGATGGGATTGAAAGTTTTGGTCTCCTAATCTGAAGAAGGACGTTCTTGCTATTGAGGGGAGGGCAGCGAAGGTTCACCAGACTGATTCCCGGGATGGCAGGACTGATATATGAGGAGAGACTGGATCAACTGGGCCTGTATTCACTGGAGTTTAGAAGAACGAGAGGGGATCTCATAGAAAAGTATAGAATTCTGATGGGACTGGACAGCTTAGATGCAGGAAGAATGTTCCCGATGTTGGGGAAATCCAGAACCAGAGGTCACAGTCTAAGGATAAGCGGTAAGCCATTTAGGATTGAGATAAGGAGAAACTTCTTCACTCAGAGAGTTGTTAACCTGTGGAATTCCCTACCGCAGAGAGTTGTTGATGCCAGTTCATTAGATATATTCAAGAGGGAGTTAGATATGGCCCTTACAGCTAAAGGGATCAAGGGGTATGGAGAGAAAGTATTGAGGTGAATGATCAACCATGACCTTATTGAATGGTGGTGCAGGCTCGAAGGGTCGAATGGCCTACTCCTGCATCCATTTTCCATGTTTTTATGTATCTAACCCATGTTATATCTAACCCGTGCTATACCTGTCCTGGGAATGTTTGATGGGACAGTGCAGAGGGAGCTTTATTCTGTATCTAGCCCGTGCTGTATCTAACCCGTGCTGTACCTAACCCGTGCTGTATTTGCCCTGGGAGTTTTTGATGGGACAGTGTAGAGGGAGCTTTATTCTGTACCTAACCCGTGCTGTACCTGACCAGGTCCTATATAAGCTTAACATAACCTCACTGCTTTTGAATTCTATACAACCAGAAATAAATCCCAATGCTTTGTGAACATTTTTAATTGCTTTGCTGATCTGTGATGCTGCTTTCAAATGATTTGTTCACCTGTATCCCCAGATCCCTTTGCTCTTTTATCCTTTTCAGTTTCTTATTTTCTAAGCTGTCGATGATATTTCTGTTTTTCCAACCAAAGTGCATCATCTCACAGTTATCTATGTTATAGTTCATTTGATACTTAACTGTCCAGTCTGCAAGTTTTTAATATCTTCTTGTATTATGTTGCATTCTTTGTCAATGTTAGCTGTACCCTCTACTTTGGTATCATCTGCAAATTGATTTATTCCAAAGTCCAAATCATTAATACAGGGGAAATGTTAAACTCTATTGATATGGCCGTGGTAACAGGGCACTTGGAAAATGATAATATGATTGGGCAGAGTCAACACGGATTTAGGAAAGGGAAATCATGTTTGACAAATCTCAGAGCTTTTTGAGATTATAACTAGCAGGGTAGATAAGGGAGAACCAGTGGATGTACTATATTTCGATTTTCAAAAAGATTTCAATAAGGTGCCACACAAGAGGTTATTACACAAAATTTGAGCTCATGGGTTTGGGGATAATATATTAGAATGGATTGAGGATTAGTTAACAGACAGAAAACAGAGAGCAGGAATAAACAAGTCATTTTCGGGTTGGCAGGCAGTAACTAGTGAGGTACCACAAGGACCAGTGCTTGTGCCTCAGCTTTTTACAATCCATATCAATGACTTGGATGAGGGGAGTGAGTGTAATGTATACACGTTTGCTGACGATACAATGTTAGGTGGGGGGGTATGCTGTGAGGAATACAAAAGAGCCTGCAAAAGGGATATAGACAGGTTAAGTGAGTGGAGAAGTGTGAAGTTATCCACTTTGGTCAGAAAAATAAAAAATCTGAATGTGTTTTAAATGGTGGCCAGTTTATTTGGGGGTTAAAATCTCCGATGATTATTATTCTATGCCTGCTACTTCACTCATAGATTTGCTTAAATATTTCTTCCTCCAATTCCCTTCCACTATTTGGTGGTCTATAGTATACCCCTATTAGGGTGATGGATCCCTTCTTAGCTTTTAACCCAATCTGTATAGATTCTGTAATTACCTTACTGCTGGTTACATCCTTTATTTCTAACACCATTATGTTATCTTTCACAAGTACAGCTACTCCACCTCCCCTCCTTCCTTCCCTTTCCTTCCTAAATGAGCAATATCCGGCATTATTTAGTTGCCAATCCTCTTCTCCATGTAGCCATGTTTCAGTCATCCTATATCCGGATTCTCTCGACAAATTATTGCCTTCACTTCATCCATTTTGTTTTGAACACCTCGTGCATTGCTGTACAACAGTTTAAATTGTTTTATTTATTATTCCTCTCTTTGTATTTAGTCGTTAGTTTACCTTTATGCTCTTTGACTTCATCTGATTTCTGGTCATTCGTGTTATCCTTATTCCTTCCTGTAGTTTGTTCTTTACTCTCTTTTCCTGATTCTTTTGTAAAGTTTCTTTCATATCTAGCAGTTGTCTCCCCCCATGTTATTGGTCTTATTTACAGCCTGAGTTATCCTTTCCGATAGGACGTTGATCCGAGCCCGGTTTGGGTCCCAGTGGTACAGATCCCTCATGTTCCAGTACTGGTGCCAGTGTCGGTCTGCATCTGGGCAGGACCGGAACCAATGTCCTGGGGGGAGTGTTTTCTAGTGCTGTTGGGGAGGGTTTAAAATAATATGGCAGGGGGATGAGAATCTATGCAGGGAGACAGATGGAAGCAAAATGGGGGCAGAAGCAAAAGGTAGAAATGAGATAAGAAAAGGTAGAGAGCAGAGAAATCAAAGGCAAAAATCAAAAAGGGCCACATTACATCATAATTCTAAAAGGACAAAGATTGCTAAAAAAAACAAGCCTGAAGGCTTTGTGCCTCAATGCGAGGAGCAATCATAATAAGATGGATGAATTAATTGCGCAGATAGCTGTTAATGGATATGATGTAATTGGGATTACAGAGACATGGCTCCAGGGTGACCAAGGCTGGGAACTCAACATTCAAGGGTATTCAATATTCAGGAAGGATAGACAGAAAGGAAAAGGAGGTGGGGTAGCGTTGCTGGTTAAAGAGGAGATTAACGCAATAGTAAGGAAGGAAATTAACTTGGATGATGTGGAATCGGTATGGGTAGAGCTGCGGAACACCAAAGGGCAGAAAACGCTAGTGGGAGTTGTGTACAGACCACCAAACAGTAGTAGTGAGGTTGGGGATGGCATCAAACAGGAAATTAGGGATGCGTGCAATAAAGGTACAGCAGTTATCATGGGTGACTTTAATCTACATATAGATTGGGCTAACGAAACTGGTAGCAATACGGTGGAGGAGGATTTCCTGGAGTGTATAAGGGATGCTTTTCTAGACCAATATGTAGAGGAACCAACAAATGTAGAGAGCAGGCCATCCTGGACTGGGTCTTGCATAATGAGAGAGGATTAATTGGCAATCTTGTAGTGCGAGGCCCCTTGGGGAAGAGTGACCATAATATCGTAGAATTCTTCATTAAGATGGAGAGTGACACAGTTAATTTCAGAACTTAAAGAAAGGTAACTTTGATGCTGTGAGACATGAATTGGCTAGGATAGACTGGCAAATGATACTAAAAGAGTTGATGGTGGATAGGCAATGGCAGACATTTAAAGATCACATGGGTGAACTTCAACAATTGTACATCCCTGTCTGGCATAAAAATAAAACGGGGAAGGTGGCTCAACCGTGGCTAACAATGGAAATTAGGGATAGTGTTAAATCCAAGGAAGAGGTATATAAATTGGCCAGAAAATGCAACAAACCTGAGGACTGGGAGAAATTTATAATTCAGCAGAGGAGGACAAAGGGTTTAATTAGGAGGGGGAAAATATAGTATGAGAGTAAGCTTGCAGGGAACATAAAAACTGACTGCAAAAGCTTCTATGTGAAGAGAAAAAGATTAGTGAAGACAAACCTAGGTCCCTTGCAGTCAGAATCAGGTGATTTTATAATGGGGAACAAAGAAATGGCAGACCAATTGAACAAATACTTTGGTTCTGTCTTCACTGCGGAAGACACAAATAACCTTCCGGAAATACTAGGGGGACTGAGGGTCTAGAGAGAAGGAGGAACTGAAAGAAATCCTTATTAGTCAGGAAATTGTGTTCGGAAAATTGATGGGATTGAAGGCTGATAAATCCCCAGGGCCTAATAGTCTGCATCCCAGAGTACTTAAGGAAATGGCCCTCGAAATAGTGGATGCATTGGTGGTCATTTTCCAACATTCCATAGACTCTGGATCAGTTCCTATGGATTGGAGGATAGCTAATGTAACCCCACTTTAGAAAAAAAGGAGGGAGAGAGAAAACAGGGAATTATAGACCGGTTAGCCTGACATTGGTAGAGGAGAAAATGTTGGAATCAATTATTAAAGACGGAATAGCAGTGCATTTGGAAAGCAGTGACAGGATCGGTCCAAGTCAGCATGGATTTATGAAAGGGAAATCATGCTTGACAAATCTTCTAGAATTTTTTGAGGATGTAACTCGTAGAGTCGACAAGGGAGAACTAGTGGATGATGTTGTGTATGGAGAAAGAGTCAGACTGAACACTGTGAGCTCAACGTAAAGTGTGACCTTAGTCTTTTATTGCAGGTCTCCAGAGTGCCTCTCCAACCTGTAAAGCCTTCTTAAGTACCTGTGCTCCCAAGGGATTATGGGATCCTTTGGGACTCCGGGGGATGAGCCCTCTGGTGGCTGTACAGAGTAAATACAAGTCCACATATATAACAATATTCCCCCCCAAAGTCAATAGTGTAACTATTTACAATATGAGTTGATCTGGGGCCCTTCTTGCTCTGGTTGATCGTCTCAGTGGAAAGTTGGTGTTGTTGAATCATTTGTTGGGCCCCGCAGGTCTGCTGTGGATGATGGGTTCTACATCGTGGTCAACCATGGTACCGGTTGCCACTAGTGTGTATGTTGGGGGATCAAAAAAGGTGGGGTCCAAGGTGGGTTGCTCAGGATAGTCCGTAAATCTGAGTTTGATTTCCGGTTAAAGAGTCCATTTGAAAGTTTGACTCGAAACACCCTGCTCCCCTCTTTGGCCACGACACTGCCGCAAGCTGCTTGGGACCTTGTCCATAATTTAATAAAAATACAGGATCTTTGACTTCAATCTCGCGTGACACATTTCCGCTATCATGGTATGCACTTTGTTGAAGTCGTCTGCTCTCTACCTGTTCATGTAGATCAGGGTGAACTGACGAGAGTCTTGTCTTAAGTGTTATTTTCATGAGCAGTTCAGCAGGGGGGATCCTAGTGAGTGAGTGGGGTCTTGTGCGGTAGCTAAGCAGGACTGGGATAGGCGAGTCTGCAGTGAGCCTTCAATTATCCTCTTCAAGCCTTGCTTGATGGTTTGCACTGCTCTCTCTGTCTGACTAATAGACGCTGGTTTAAATGGGGCAGATGTGACATGTTTGATCCCGTTACGGGTCATGAATTCTTTGAACTCAGCACTGGTAAAATATGGCCCGTTGTCGCTCACCAGGACATTGGGTAAACCGTGAGTGGCAAACATGGCCCGCAGGCTTTCGGTAGTGGCAGCAGACATGCTAGTCGACATTATCACATATTCAATCCACTTGGAGTACACGTCTACAACCACAAGGAGCATTTTACCCAAGAATGGGCCTGCATAATCGACGTGTACCCTAGACCACAGTTTGGAGGGCCAAGACCATAAACTTAGCGGCGCCTCCCTGGGTACATTGCTTAACTGCAAGCATGTATTACATCTGTGAACGCAGGACTCTAAGTCCGCATCGATACCGGGCCACCACACGTGGGATCTGGCTATCGCTTTCATCATTTCGATGCCTGGGTGGGTACTGTGGAGGTCACTGATGAAGGTCTCTCTGCCCTTCTTGGGGACCACTACTCGATTGCTCCACAGAAGGCAATCTGCCTGCACAGATATTTCATCTGGAACAGCTTTATCTCTTCCTGCATTTCCACTGGGACACTGGACCAGCTCCCGTGAAGCACACAGCTTTTGACTAGAGATAATAAGGGGTCCTTACTTGTCCAGGTTTTGATCTGCCGGGCAGTGATGGGTGATTGCTCACTCTCAAATGCTTCCATAACCATGGCTAGATCTGCGGGCTGTGCCATTTTCACCCCCGTGGTGGGCAATGGCAGCCTACTGAGAGCATCGGTGCAGTTTTCTGTGCCTGGCCTGTGGCGGATGGCGCAGTTGTATGCGGACAACGTGAGCGCCCAACTCTAGATGCGTGTTGATGCTTTGGTATTTATCCCTTTACTCTCGGAAAACAGGGATATAAGTGCTTATGGTCAGTATCCAATTAGAATTTTAGCCCAAACTGGTATTGATACATTTTCTTTACCGCATAGACACACGCTAATGCTTCTTTTTTAATCATGCTGTAGGCTCTCTCGGCCTTAGACAGATTCCTGGATATATAAGCAACTGGTTGCAGTTTCCCGAAATCATTAGCTTGTTGCAGTACACACCCGACGCCATATGACGATGCATCACATGCTAGTATCAAATGCTTACATGGATCATACAACACAAGCAATTTGTTTGAGCATAACAATTTTCTCGCTTTTACAAAGGCATTTTCTTGGCTTTTGCCCCAAACCCATTCGCCCCTTTTTTGTAGGAAGACATGTAGTGGTTCTAGCAGTGTGCTGAGACCTGGTAAGAAGTTAGCAAAGTAGTTCAAGAATCCCAGAAACGATCGCAGCTCCGTCACGTTCTGTAGCCTCTGTGCATTCTCGATTGCCTCCGTCTTTGCGTTGGTGGGCCTGATGCCGTCCGCCGCAATCCTTCTTCCCAGGAACTCCACTTCAAGTGCCAGGAAAATGCACTTCGAGCATTTTAACCTGAGCCCCACGCAGTTGAGTCGACTAAGAACCTCCTCCAGGTTCTGCAGGTGCTCGACTATGTTCTGACCTGTGACCAAGATGTTGTCCTGGAAGACTACGGTGTGCGGGACCGACTTCAGTAAACTTTCCATGTTTCTCTGGAATATCGCCACCGCTGATCGGATTCCAAACGGGCATCTGTTATAAACAAAAAGACCTTTGTGCGTGTTGATGCAGGTGAGGGCTTTCGATGATTCCTCTAGTTCCTGCGTCATGTAGGCTGAAGTCAGATCCAGCTTTGTGAACGTCTCTCCTCCTGCCAGCGTTGCAAAGAGGTCGTCAGCCTTTGGTAGTGGGTATTAGTCCTGCAGGGAGAAACGATTGATAGTTACTTTGTAATCACCACAGATTCTGATGATGGAACGGTGCACAAGCTACCATTCTGGGTGGTACCCGGCGATGGTCCCACGCTGCTCGGCAGGAGCTTGCTGGGAAAGATACGCTGGAACTGGGACAACATCCGAGTGCTATTGCCTGCCCGCCCTCACCGGGTGCCATTTCCCTTGAGGACTGGGACAATAGGACTGGCCCACTTGCTGAACTCGATCGGTGAAATGATGCCCTCTCTTTGCAGCCGGTCCAGCTCGATCTCTACCCTTTCTCTCATCATGTACAGTACTGCTCTCACCTTGTGGTGGATAGGTTGCGCCTCCGGAATTAGGTGGATCTGCACTTTTGCTCCTTGGAATTTCCCTATGCCTAGTTCGAACAGCGAAGGAAATTTGTTTAAGACCTGGGCACTCGAAGTGTCGTCAGCGAGCGATAGCGCTCAGATGTCATCCAAATTCCAGCGTATCTTTCCCAGCCAGCTCCCGCCGAGCAGCATGGGGCCATCGCCCGGTACCACCCAGAATGGTAGCTTGTGCACCGCTTCATCGTAGGAGACCTTTACGGTAGCACTGCCGATTACAGGAATCAGTTCTTTTGTGTAAGTTCTTTGTTTCGTGCGAATTGGAGTTAAGACTGGCCTTGAGGCCTTGTTGCACCACAACCTTTCAAAAGTCTTTTTGCCCATGATGGACTGGCTTGTGCCCGTGTCCAGCTCCATTGACACCGGGAGTCCATTTAGTTCAACATTCAGCATTATCAGGGGACAATTTGTGGTGAATGTGTGTACCCATGTACCTCTGCCTCCTCTATCTGAGGCTCTGTTTCGTCGTGATCCTCCTCTGCAACATGGTGGTTTGCAGGTTTAACTGGATTAGCAGCTCGTCTGCACACTCGTTGGAGGTTTCCCATTGTTCCACAGTTCTTGAAAACGTATCTTTTCAATCGGCATGAATGGAAACGATGATCACCCCCGCAGCGACAACAAGGTGTTAATGGCCTTGCATTCATCACTCTTGATGGTGGACTCTGAGACATCTGTGGATGTGCAGCTGCAGGTATGTGTGACCTGCCCTGTACGTTACAATTCAAAAACAACATCACTTTGTTCACAGTACTTGTAGCAGCACTTCTGTGCTGAGAGATTTGCTTCGTATTGTCACTGGTGGCTATGAACGCCTGGGCTATCGCTATGGCCTTACTCAAGGTTGGGGTCCCTACAGTCAAAAGTTTGCGAAGTGTGGTTTCATGGCCAATGTCAAGTACGAAAAAGTCTCTGAGCATGTGCTCCAAATGTCCTTCAAATTCACGATGCCCTGCAAGGCCTCTTAGCTCAGCAACATAACTCGCCACTTCCTGGCCTTCAGAACTTTTGTAGGTGTAGAACCGGTACCTCACCATCAGAACACTTTCCTTCGGGTTCAAATGCTCTCGGACCAGTGTGCACAAATCATCGTATGATTTCTCCGTGGGTTTCGCTGGAGTGAGCAGATTCTTCATGGACATTAGCGTGGATGAGGTGGAATCTGTATGGGTAGAACTGCGGAACACCAAAGGGCAGAAAACACTAGTGGGAGTTGTGTACAGACCACCAAACAGTCATAGTGAGGTTGGGGATGGCACCAAACAGGAAATTAGGGATGCATGCAATAAAGGTACAGCAGTTATCATGGGCGACTTTAATCTACATATAGATTGGGCTAACCAAACTGGTAACAATACGGTGGAGGAGGATTTCCTGGAGTGTATAAGGGATGGTTTTCGAGACCAATATGTCAAGGAGCCAACTAGAGAGCTGGCCATCCTAGACTGGGTGTTGTGTAATGAGAATGGATTAATTAGCAATCTTGTTGTGCAGGGCCCTTTGGGGAAGAGTGACCATAATATGATAGAATTCTTCATTAAGATGAAGAGTTATACAGAGACTAGAGTCCTGAACTTAAAGAAAGGTAACTTTGACAGTATGAGACGTGAATTGGCTAGGATAGCCTGGAAAATTATACTTAAAGGGTTGACGGTGGATAGGCAAAGGCAGACATTTAAAGATCACATGGATGAACTTCAACAATTGTACATCCATGTCTGGCGAAAAATAAAATGGGGAGGGTGGCTCAACCGTGGCTTACAAGGGAAATTAGGGATAGTGTTACATCCAAGGAAGAAGCATATAAATTGGCAAAAAAAAGCAGCAAGTCTGAGGACTGGGAGAAATTTAGAATTTAGCAGAGGAGCACAAAGGGTTTAATAAGGAGGGGGAAAATAGAATATGAGAGTAAGCTTGTAGGGAACATAAAAACTGACTGCAAAAGTTTCTACAGATATGTGAAGAGAAAACGATTAGTGAAGACAAATGTAGGTCCCTTACAGTCAGAATCAGGTGACGTGATAATGGGGAACAAAGAAATGACAGACCAATTGAACAAATACTTTGCTTCTGTCTTCACTAAGGAAGACACAAATAATCTTCCGAAATACTAGGAGAATGAGGGTCTAGCGAGAAGGAGGAACTAAAGGAAATCCTTATTAGTCAGCAAATTGTGTTAGGGAAATTGATGGGATTGAAGGCCGATAAATCCCCGGGGCCTGATAGTCTGCATCCCGGAGTACTTAAAGAAGTGGCCCTAGAAATGGTGGATGCATTGGTGGTTATTTTCCAACATTCTATAGACTCTGGATCAGTTCCTATGGACTGGAGGGTAGCTAATGTAACACCACTTTTTAAAAAAGGAGGAAGAGAGAAAACAGGGAATTATAGACCGGTTAGCCTGACATCGGTGGTGGGGAAAATGTTGGAACCAATTATTAAAGATGTAATAGCAGCGCATTTGGAAAGCAGTGACAGGATTGGTCCAAGTCAGCATGGATTTATGAAAGGGAAATAATGCTTGACAAATCTTCTAGAATTTTTTGAGGAAGTAACTGGTAGAATGGACAAGGGGGAGCCAGTGGATGTGGTGTATTTAGACTTTCAAAAGGCTTTTGACAAGGTCCCACATAAGAGATTAGTGTGCAAAATTAAAGCACATGGTATTGGGAGTAATGTACTGACGTGGATAGAGAATTGGTTGGCAGACAGGAAGCAGAGAGTAGGAATAAATAGGTCCATTTCAGAATGGCAGGCAGTGACTAGTGGGATACCGCAAGGTTCAGTGCTGGAACCCCAGCCATTTACAATATACATTAATGATTTAGATGAAGGAATTTAACGTAATATTTCCAAGTTTGCAGATGACACTAAGCTGGATGGCGGTGTGAGCTGTGAGGAGGTTGCTAAGAGGCTGCAGGGTGTCTTGGACAGGTTAGATGAGTGGGCAAATACATGGCAGATGCGATATAATGTGGATAAATGTGAGGTTATCCACTTTGGTGGTAAAAACAGGAGGCCTGATTATTATCTGAATGGTGACAGATTGGTAAAGGGGGAGGTGCAAAGAGACCTGGGTGTCATGGTGCATCAGTCATTGAAGGTTCGCATACAGGTGCAGCAGGCGGTAAAGAAGGCCAATGGCATGTTGGCCTTCATAGCGAGAGGATTTGAGTATCGGAGCAGGGAGGTCTTACTGCAATTGTACAGGACCTTGATAAGGCCACACCTGGAATATTGTGTACCGTTTTGGTCTCCTAATCTGAGGAAGGACATTCTTGCTACTAAGGGAGTGCAGAAAAGGTTCACCAGACTGGTTCCCGGGTTGACAGGATTGACATATGAAGAAAGACTGGATCAACTTGGCTTGTATTCAATGGAATTTAGAAGAATGAGAGGGGATCTCATAGAAACATATAAACTTCTGATGGGATTGGACATGTTAGATGCGGGAAGAATGTTCTAGATGTTGGGAAGTCCAGAACCAGGGGTCACAGTCTAAGGACAAGGGGTAGGCCATTTAGGACTGAGATGAGGAGAAACTTCTTCACTCAGAGAGTTGTGGGCATGTGGAATTCTCTACCATCGAAAGTTGTTGCGGCCAGTTCGTTACATATATTCAAAAGGGAGTTAGATGTGGCCCTCATGGCTAAGGGGATCAAGGGGTATGGAGAGAAAGCAGGAATGGGGTACTGAATGAAATCAGCCATGATCATATTGAATGGTGGTGCTGGCTCGACCTTCTGCACTGATTTTCTATGTTTCTAATCACATCCACGACTGAACCATGTTCATTCCGGCAGTTGGAGTTTTTATCTGCTGATGTTAGTAACACCTGTAACTGGGTTGGAGTTAAATATTCTGGATAAATGTCAAATAAATCAGCTTTGTTTCAAACACACTTTTTGTGGATTCTGTGGTGTCTCCATATTAAGAGGAGACCAATTGATGTCCTGTTACTGACTGCTCCATTTTTGGGCCTTTTCTCCTTCCTTACTCTGGATTATGTCAGTTCTCATCTAATTGGCCTTCTACCATCCTGGTAGTCCCATGATACGACGATATTGGAGTGTTGACCAATCACAGTAATCAGTCGCTATCAATGAGTGTACAACAGACCCAGACATGAGGCGAGGAATACCCCAGGGGTGGAGAGCTTTAGAACCCAGAGGACCAAAGTCACTTGATCCTCCCCAGCATTCTACACTTACCACACGTCACGTCTCAAATTACTCACACTATGTCACAAAATGCCATTCTATGAATGACATCGGACCAATTTGCATTGAATGAATCAACACTAACTGCTTCCACTGTCTCCCGAGGGAGCCTGTCCCATAGATTGACCACTCTCACTGAAATATTGTTCCCACAGATTGGATTTGAATTTACCCCCTTTAAGCACAGGCCGTGCCCTCTGGTTCTACTGTTCTGGACAAGGTCAAATAACTTGTCGTGCTCTACATTATCCAGTCCCTTTAGAATCCTACAAACAGTAATCCTATCACCTCTCAACCTCTGTCCCAGTGTGAACATGTCCAGTTTACATAACCCAGACACGTTGGCTCGATACTCAGTTACATTCTCACACAAACTCTCTGATGCTTCTGTAATTGCATTAAACTGACACTTCATAGAATCACAATGATACAGCACAGAAGGGGGCTATTCGGCCCATCGTGCCTGTGCGGCTCTCTGAAAGAACATTCCAATTACAGAAACAAAATACTGCGGATGCTGTAAATCTGAAATCAAAACAAAATGCTGGAAATATTCAGCAGGTCAGGCAGCGTCCGTGGAGAGAGACCTTCTGTCAGAACCTTTCATCACACATTATAATTGAATCTATTACTCGCTCTGTATGAAGCTTATATTGTGGTTAATAACGGAAAACTCTCTGTTTCCCCTGATCTGATTACAGTTTCCAGTCAGTGGGTTCAGTGGAATGGAATGTCTTATCAGTGTTGTCATGGTGACCTGTCTGCAGTGAAGCTCCTGTTTGAGTTTCTAACTCAGAATCAACTTCTCTCCCATAATACACATTATATCAGACATTTCATGGCAATGGATTTCAGCCACCTGATGTTAATATCTTTAAAACCGACAACGTGTTCATTTACACAAATCGTTAAATGTGGGAGGACAAGTTAATCAAGTTGTTTAAAAATGTTATCCTTGGTTTTATAAATCGGGTGTCGAGCACAAATCATTGATTAGGCTGTATTTAGAATATTGTGTCAAGTTTTGGGGCATTTTACTGTGAGGTGACTGTCAAGGCCATGGAGCGGGTGCAGTGGAGATTCACTGAGATGATAGCAGGGACAAGAGGCTTTAGTTATGGGGAGAGAGATTCGAGAAACTGGGGCTCTTCTGATTAGAACAAAAAGGATGAGGAGATGTTTAAAATGTTCGGGACACTCACTGACCCTCAGGACCTGCGTCCAGGGACAAGCTGATGGGTTTATCTTTCAGTTGAAAGATGTGTTCATCGATGTGAGCAACTCGTGTCAGCATCAAATACACTCAGAGCAGGTACAGCACGGGTTAGATACAGAGTAAAGCTCCCCCTACACTGTCCCATCAACCACTCCCAGGGCAGGTACAGCACGGGTTAGATACAGAGTAAAGCTCCCTCTACACTGTCCCATCAAACACTCCCAGAGCAGGTACAGCACGGGGTTAGATACAGAGTAAAGCTCCCTCTACACTGTCCCATCAAACACTCCCAGAGCAGGTACAGCACGGGGTTAGATACAGAGTAAAGCTCCCTCTGCACTGTCCCATCAAACACTCCCAGAGCAGGTACAGCATATGTTAGATTCAGAGTAATGCTCCCTCTATATTGTCCATCAAACACATCTAGGGCAGTCTAGAGGGAACTTTTCTAATATCTTTCTCCCCCAGACACAGATACCGAGGGACAGGGAGTGTCCGGGCCATTGACATTTCTCACTCAATAAGGTATAAATTGATCCTGTACCTCTCCCCATTAATCCTGGGCTCCACACAGGTCGAATCCTGCTCCTGTTTCCCTTCCTGTAACAGCACTGAGCTAAAGCCAGCCCATCATGAGCAGGGCTCAGGCAGGTTGGTTGCTAGGCACTGAGTGATGTCATAAAGCAGTACCATTCAGTCCAGCTGGCCCTCTCCTTGTCCCTTTAAAGGTGGAGAGCTGGGACATCCTGTCTCAACACACATCCCCCTGTTCATACTGAGAATCCTTGGGGAAGGACTAGGGCCCAGAGTGTGGAACACATCCAAAGGGGGAAAGGGGAGGTAAATCATCGAGTCGGGACTGAGGAACACCAAGCTTCAGTTTTACAGCCTGTAGGCTTCAGGAGGGAAAGACTGAGTCCAGTAGTTTTAGGTCCAGGGGAAGAACAAGGCACAAGGCCCAACTTCATACTATTTACCCTCCTCACCTCTCCTCCCCTGAAGGTGCTGACTCTGGCGGGGTTCAGTTCTACACTCACTGGTTCCCCTCCCTCTCCCTCCCCTGAAGATGCTGACTCTGGCTGGGTTCAGTTCTACACTCACTGGTTCCCCTCCCTCTCCCTCCCCTGAAGGTGCTGACTCTGGCTGGGTTCAGTTCTACACTTACCAGTTTCTCTCCAATATATGACTCATGTGCCCAATCTCCATGTGTGAACCTCGACAGTGAGTGTCAATGGGCTATTCCACTGTCCTCACCTGAGGCCTCACACGTGCATTTCCCAGCAGGGTCACTGGACCCTCCTCCCAATGGCTCAGTGGGTAAAGGCAGCGTCCATTGAAACTGAGTGATAGGAACAGGAGGGACCCAGGATTAATCCTGTCTGTATATCCTCCCCTTCTAATACCATGTAAAAGTAGTTTACAAAAGTCAGGATTATAATTTGGAACAAAGGAACTGGAGTCGGCCATTCTGCCACTTGAGCCTGTTCCAGCATTCAATGTGATCACGGCTGATCTTAACTCCATCTTCCCACCTTCATTCCCTAACCCTTGGTACCCTTGCCTAACAATCTAATGCACAGTTTTGACATTTTCAGTTTTTGGGGAACAGAATTCCAGATTTGCACTACCTTTTAAGAATATAAGAAATAGGATCAGGAGTTGACTATACGGCCCCTCGGGCCTGCTTTCCCGCACTATCCCCATATCCTTTGATTCCTTTAGTGTCTAAAATTTGATCTCAGTCTTGATTATTCTCAATGACTGAGCATAGACAGCTCCCTATGGTAGAGAATCCCAAAGATTCAAATGCTCATCTCATTCCTGAATGGCTGAATCCTTATCCTGAGACTATGACCCTAGTTCCAGCCTCTCAGCATCTGTGTGAAGAAGTGCTTCCTGACCTCATTCCTGAATGGCCTCGGGCTAATTTCAAGATTCTGCCCCCTTGCTGTGGACTCCTCCACCAGAGGAAATAGTATCTCTCTCGTTACCCTATCAACTCTTTAATCATCTTAAACACCTCAATTATATCACCTCTTCGTCTTCTTATTCTAGTGAATACAAGCCTAGTCTGTGCAATCTGTCCTCATTATTTACAAATGCCACCACTCTAAGTACAGGATAGAAATTCTGTACAGTTTTAGTTTCATTGAACCATTCTTTCCTATCTAGCCCCTCCTAAGCTGCAAATCCCCCGTCCCACGCTCTCCCACTTCTCCAATCCTTGCTGTTTGAAATCCAGATACATTGGAGGATCTGAATGTTGTCCCTTTCTCTCCTGAAGGTGCTGTGTGATGGTGGAGTTTGGCCACAGTCACAGTTTCTCCTCCAGTACCTTGCCAAGTGGTCATTCTGAGCTTGTGAGCCGATACAGCTTGCTGCCAGCATTTCGCCCAGGGGGAGCAGCACAGCCACCATCCTCACTGATTCTGTCTGGCAAAGCTGAGGCCTAGAGTCATCATCATAGGCGGTCCCTCGAACGAGGATGACTTGCTTCCTCGAGAGTTCACAGGTGTTGCGATGAAGGACCCGTTATTCCAGTCCTGAACTCCAGTTGAGGGGGTGGAAGATGCCTGTGCGTGAATTTTTTTAACATGTGGTGACCGTTGCATATCAGCCACCACACGGGCTTGACAGAGCTCGGCCTTTATCCAGAGGCAAGGATTAATCAACATGACTGGAGACCTGCTCTGCTGCACGGAACTGATGCACAAACATATCGCAGTGTGGGCAGGTCCGTGCCGCCCCTGGGCTCCGTACCCTCATTTGCCGCACCTCCGCCATGATGTTTCAGGGCCTGGCGCTCCAGCTCCATTTATGTTCAATGTAGCTGACAAATGACCACCTAATCATCATCATCATAGGTGGTCCCACGAGCACACCAGCAACAACTTGCATTTACATAGCGCCTTTAATGTAGTAAAACGTTCCGAGGTGCTTCACAAGAGTGTAATCAGTCAGAAATTGACACCGAGCCAAAGAAGGAGACATTAGGACAGGTGACCAAAACATAAGAAATAGGAGCAGAAGTAGGCCATTTGGCCCCTCGAGTCTGTTCTGCCATTCAATAAGATCATGGCTGATAGAAACTTAGAAAATAGGTGCAGGAGTAGGCCATTCAGCTCTTTGAGCCTGCACCGCCATTCAATAAGATCATGGCTGATCACTCCCTCAGTACCCCTTTCCTGCTTTCTCTCCATACCCCTTGATCCCCTTAGCTGTAAGGGTCATATCTAACTCCCTCTTGAATATATCCAATGAACTGGCATCAACAACTGTCTGCGGCAGGAAATTTAATAGGTTAACAACTCTCTGAGTGATGAAGTTTCTCCTCATCTCAGTCCTAAATGGCCTACGCCTTATCCTAAGACTATGTCACCTGGTTCTGGACTT
The DNA here is from genome assembly GCF_044704955.1 of Pristiophorus japonicus. Lineage (NCBI taxonomy): Eukaryota > Metazoa > Chordata > Chondrichthyes > Pristiophoridae > Pristiophorus > Pristiophorus japonicus. The sequence goes on along the minus strand of NC_091996.1, from coordinate 73,609,931 downwards.
CCGCAACATCGGGAACATTCTTCCCGCATCCAACCTGTCCCGTCCCGTCAGAATCTTATACGTTTCGATGAGATCCCTCTCATCCTTCTAAACTCCAGTGAATAAAAGCCCAGTTGATCCAGTCTCTCCTCATATGACAGTCCAGCCATCCCTGGAATCCAGTCTGGTGAAACTTTGCTGCACTCCCTCAATAGAAAGAACGTCCTTCCTCAGATTAGGAGACCAAAACTGAACACAATATTGCAGGTGAGGCCTCACTAAGGCCCTGTACAACTGCAGTAAGACCACAATGCTCCTATACTCAAATCCCCTAGCTATGAAGGCCAACAAACCATTTGCCTTCTTCACTGCCTGCTGTACCTGCATGCCCACTTTCAGGACTGATGAACCATGACACCCAGGTCTCGTTGCACCTCCCCTTTTCCTAATCTGCCGCCATTCAGATAATATTCTGCTTTCGTGTTTTTTCCACCAAAATGGATAACCTCACATTTATCCATATTATACTGCATCTGCCATGCATTTGCCCACTCACCTAATCTGTGCAAGTCACCCTGCAGCCTCTTAGCGTCCTCCTCACAGCTCACACCGCCATCCAGTTTAGTGTCATCCGCAAACTTGGAGATATTACACTCAATTCCTTCATCTAAATCGTTAATGTATATTGTAAAGAGCTGGGGTCCAAGCACTGAGCCCTGCGGCACTCCACTAGTCACTGCCTGCCATTCTGAAAAGGACCCGTTTATCCCGACTCTCTGCTTCCTGTCTGCCAACCAGTTCTCTATCCACGTCAGTACATTACCACCAATACTATGCGCTTTGATTTTGCACACCAATCTCTTGTGTGGGACCTTGTCAAAAGCCTTTTGAAAGTCCAAATACACCACATCCACCAGTTCTCCCTTGTCCACTCTGCTAGTTACATCCTCAAAAAATTCCAGAAGATTTGTCAAGCATGATTTCCCTTTCATAAATCCATGCTGACTTGGACTGATCCTGTCACTGCTTTCCAAATGCGCTGCTATTTCATCTTTAATAATTGATTCCAACATTTTCCCCACTACTGATGTCAAGCTAACCGGTCTATAATTACTCATTTACTCTCTCCCTCCCCTTTTTAAAAGTGGTGTTACATTAGCTACCCTCCAGTCCATAGGAACTGATTCAGAGTCGATAGACTGTTGGAAAATGATCACCAATGCATCCACTATTTCTAGGGCCACTTCCTTAAGTACTCTGGGATGCAGACTATCAGGCCCCTGGGATTTATCGGCCTTCAATCCCATCAATTTCCCTAACACAATTTCCCGCCTAATAAGGGTATCCTTCAGTTCCTCATTCTCACTAGACCCATTGTCCCCTAGTACATTCGGAAGGTTATTTTTGTCTTCCTTTGTGAAGACAAAACCGAAGTATTTGTTCAATTGGTCTGCCATTTCTTTGTTCCCCATTATAAATTCACCTGAATCTGACTGCAAAGGACCTATGTTTGTCTTCACTAATCTTTTTCTCTTCACATTTATAGAAGCTTTTGCAGTCAGTTTTTAGTTCCCTGCAAACTTCCTCTCGTACTCTATTTTCCCCCTCTTAATTAAACCCTTAGTCCTCCTCTGTTGAATTCTAAATTTCTACCTGTCCTCAGGTCTTCTACCTCTGCTCCACTTTCCTGCAAGATGGTGGTGCAGGCTCGAAGGACCGAATGGCCTACTCTTGCACCTATTTTCTATGTTTCTATGTTACTATCCTTTGGTCAAAGATCATAGGGCCGAGGCATCTGAAGAAATAGCCGCCAATGGTGGAGTGAAGGAAGTGTGGGGTTGCACAAGAGGCCAGAGTTGGAGGAGCGAACGGGTCCTGGAGGGCTGTAAGGCCGGAGGATGAGAATTTTAAAAGCTGAAGCCAACTTGATCGAGTTTTTTAATGAGGTAACAGAGAGGGTGATGCGGTTGATGTGGTGTACATGGATTTCCAAAAGGCGTTCGACACAGAGCCTATTATGTGGCACTTTGTCGAACGCCTTTTGGAAATCCACATAATCGGCTTGCCAGCAAAAGTGAGGTCCATGGAATAAAAGGGAGAGTGGCAGCTGGGAAACTAAATGGGCTCAGTGACAGGAAACAGAGAGCAGTGGTGGACTGTAGTGTTGGACCGAAGATATACAGTGGTGTTCCCCAGGGGTCACTTCTGGGACCACTGCTTTTCTGGATATATATTAATGACTTGGACGTGGGTGTACAGGGCACAATTTCAAAATTTGCAGAGGACACAAAACTTGGAAGTATAGTGAACAGTGAGGAGGGGAGTGATAGACTTCAAATTATATAGTCAGGCTGGTAGAATGGATGGACACGTGACAGATTAATTTAATGCAGAAAAGTGTGAAATGTGAAAAGGGAGAAAGGGACAGACCGAGTAATTACAGGCCAGTCAGCCTAACCTTGGTGGTGGGAAAATTATTGGAAAAAATTCTGAGGGACAGGATAAATTTTCATTTAGAAAGACACGGATTAATCAAGGGCAGTCAGCATGGATCTGTTAAGGGAAGGTCCTGTCTGACTAACTTAATTGAATTTTTTGAGGAGGTAACAAGGAGGATCAATGAGGGTAGTGCGTTTGATGTAGTGTATATTGATTTTAGCAAGGCTTTTGATAAGGTCCCACATGGCAGACTGGACACAAAAGTAAAAGCCCATGGGATCCAGGGCAAAGTGGCAAATTGGATCCAAAATTGGCTCAGAGGCAGGAAGCAGAGGGTAATGGTTGATGGGTGTTTTTGTGACTGGAAGGCTGTATTCAGTGAGGTTCCACAGGGCTCAGTACTAGGTCCCTTGCTTTTTGTGGTATATATCAATGATTTAGACTTGAATGTAGGGCGTATGATTAAGAAGTTTGCAGATGATACTAAAATAGGCTGTGTGGTTCATAATGAAGAAGAAAGCTGTAGACTGCATGAAGATATCAATGAACTGGTAAGGTGGGCAGAACAGTGGCAAATGGAATTCAATCTGGAGAAGTGTGAGGTAATACATTTGGGGAGGTCTAACAATGCAACGGAATACACATTAAATGGTAGGACACTGAGAAGTGTAGAGGAACAAAGGGACCGGATTGTTTGCACCATTTCTCCGATTGTTGGCACTGTTTCTCTGGGCATGTGCCCTTTTCCAGATCCATTTTATTATAGCCTGTACCCCTAATATTGCAAATATCCATCCTAATCCTCTGAAAGGTCCATCTGTCGTACCTTTATATTCGTTCAGCTGGAACCAGTGCTTCCATCAACCCCTACCTTTCACATTCATGCAAGCACACGTATCTCCACTAATTAATACCTCATATGGTCCCCTCCACCTAGGTGCGATCCCTGGTTTCTCTGCCATCTCCTTAACCATTACCTTTGCCCCCACCTTGGGGATTATAACCGAGGCGGTTATCACACCTCCTTCGTCCTCCTCCTTCTGCCTTTCCCACACCTCCTGTTGCATACCTTTCAACTGCTCACTCAATTCCTTCACATACTTTCTGATTCTCTCTCATAGGGGGCCTAATTTGGCTCCTCCTGTCACTATTCCTTCTGGTAACCTCATTGCCTCATTCAAGGCAGTTTTAAGGGTCCGATTCATTCTCTCTACCATCCCTGAACTCTAGGGGTGATATGGGATATGAAACTTCTGCTTAATGCTGAATATTTTACAAGTTTCATTCATCACTTGACCCGTGAAATGAGTCCCTTGATCCGAGTCAATCATGTGGTAATAGGACTGTCTCCCATTTAGCATTTACACCAGTGTGTGTTTTGTGTGCAGTATTATTTCTCCTGTCATTATGACAGGCTCACTAATTTTGACTGCCCAAGTGGCACAATCCATGCGGCCACGTATCTGGACAGACCGGCAACCACCGGTGATTGCTGTGTCGAGTAGTAAGCTACGGGTCTCATCCTATCCCCATGCATTTGTGTCACCACGGCTCCATAGAAGCCTCCCTGGTTCTCACAATATCCATGGAACTGGAGATCCATGTGCGGGAGTCCCAGCCCTGGAGCTGACATTAGGGCTTCCTTCAGATTACCGTATGCTGCTGCTTGTTCGGGGCCCCCTCTATAGTTTGTAAGGATGGTCTTCCCCTTTCACTAGCTGCTGTATTGGTTCTGCAATTGCCACGGTGAGGTACAAAATTCCTGCAATAGTTAAAGAGCCCCAGTACCTTACACATCCCTCGGACTGTTTTTGGTCGGGGCATATTCCTAATGGCCTCCTTCCTGTCATTGGACATGGTCCTAGTTCCTTGGGATGTTTCGTGTCCCAGGTAATGTATCACAGCTTGTCCGATTTGTGCCTTTTTGGGATTTACTTTAAATCCTGGTTTCCGTTATCTCAAATGTCTTTTCCATATCGAGAACAGAGTCTAGCACATAGGCTTTGAAAGCTGCTTTCCGTTATCTCAAATGTTCCAGGTTCAAGGCCATTACATCTCACTTTCTGTGGTTGTTCAACCACCGTATCTGAAGTCACAAGTTCAACTTATATTGTCCTGTGTTCTAAACTGCTAAAGCCGGCCGTTTTAACAATTTAATTTTTCCAAAGTCCCTTTTACACTTTCGCAGATAGCTCCCCACTTGCCCAGGAGTTTGACCTGATCCCTGAAGGTATTTCTAGATTGTTTCCAAACCTTTTAGTTTTAGTTCTTTTTTTTAAAAAAGATCAGATTTAACTTTTTATTTTAAATGTATCTCATTTTGTTGTGCCTTTTCTTAACCAGTGGTACTTGAAACCTTCACAACAAAATTAATTCTTCACTGTTCCCATCCTAATTTCTGCTCCCCTTTTGTAGTATTTATATTTATTGTTGGATTACAAAATGTCAAATATGGTAATACTGTTTTTTTTAAATATCGGACTTCTCATTTATGATTATAGTGATTCACAGATCACAGAATGCAAAGTACTTGTTTTATAATTATGTGCCTAACTTCTGTTTTAGAAGCTGAACATCAAAAATTCCAATCTTTTGCTCTGTAACTTCAATTTTGTGATACAGTATCTCATAAATTACATCTTTTTAAGTTTCAGCTTCTGACGCAGTATGTGTATTTTTATTAAAAGGCTTCCAAACCCAAGATTTTCCAATACAACCAAAATGTTTATCAAGGAGAATCAACTGAAATATCTCAAAATCCCAATTCAAATATTGTACTGCAAATCTTTTATTTAAAACTTTTTTTACTGAGCTAGAAACTTTCACATCAAGGTTTTACATAAAAGAAAATGGGGGCGTACTTCCCCAGCCCGCAACCTCGAGAGACCCATGCAGGCTTTTTAAAAAAAGGCATTACAATTTCCTTTCTCCGTTCTTTATCTCATTCCTAGACTAAATTTATTGTCTTTCAACCCAATGCAATTAATGATTGCATGTTTTCTTTTGACAAGTAAGTGAACGTGTCAAAATTTATTTTTTTAAAACCAACGGGACCACGCATTTTTTTATCTTTTGCTCAACAAACCTATCCTTTGTACATTTCCCAGCTCCGTAACTTATCATCCGAATAAATCCGCACCCGTGTTTCTAACTTAAAATGTAATTCAATTCTAGGTTCACACTTTCTTAAAACTTCCCACATACAGTACAACACTACAAAGGGTTGAAAAAAAACTTTCACTCTGTCTGAAAAAGTGGGTGGAGCTAAAATAAACAGACAGCTCCACCATTTTCCTAAATAGGCTTTCAGACACATGAAAAATTCATTAATTCCCACCTCAAATATTCCGCAGTCAAAAATCACACAAGCACTTTCATTCAAAGACAGACATTCACAAAAGTCTCTTTTCATTCAACAAAGCTTATTGTTTGGCTGGCTCTATTTTTGGATCCATATGTCACTTAAGATAGTCACTATTAGATTTTTTTATGGTCCTCCGAAAAATATCGACTAAGCGAGCCGTCCGGCCCCCAATCTAGTGTATCTTTACATGCCATACTCAATTTGGTATGTCTACCCTTATATCGGTTCCATTGTATTCTCAGATACTGACCGTCTTCCCACTTGTATCACTTAACCCCGCTATCTATGGTCCCACCGACGTCTTATCAATTTAAACTGTATCTCTAGATACTGATTGTCCCTCGAATCAGTTTCCCCTACAGAGGCAGGGCGGGACGTTGGTGAGGCCTACAAGAGGCCCAGCAGTCGGAGGGAGTTCATCGAGGAGGCGGAGCGGGACATTGGTGAGGCCTACAAGAGGCCCAGCAGTCGGAGGGAGCGGCGGGAGTTCATCGAGGAGGTGGAGCAGGATGTTGGTGAGGCCTACAAGAGGCCCAGCAGTTGGAGCGAGTAGCGGGAGTTCGTCAAGGAGGCAGAGCGGGACATTGGTGAGGCCAACAAGAGGCCAGCTGTGCAGCTTCAGCGGCGAGGCAAAAAAGTAGAAAGAAATCGAAAGGTGACATCACAGCCAAGGGGGTAAGTGATTGGCTGGTGATTGGTGAGTAGTTTTTCTTTTTCTTTTCTCTATCAGTAAGTAATATTTAGCAATGTTGTTGACAATTTAAGTTTATATAAGGGTTAAGTTATGGCAGGACAGCTCGGACACGTGTTTGCTCCTCCTGTACTATGTGGGAAGTCAGGGACGCTTCCGGTGTTCCTGACGACTACGTATGCGGGAAGTGCATCTGCCTCCAGCTCCTGACGGACCGTATTGCGGCACTGGAGCTGCGGGTGGATTCACTCTGGAGCATCCACGATGCTGAGAATGATGTGAATAGCACATTTAGTGAGTTGGTCTTACCACAGGTAAAGGGTACACAGCCAGATGGGGAATGAATGACCAACAGGAAGAGCAGTGCAAGGAAGATAGTGCAGGGGTCCCCTGCGGTCATCCCCCTGCAAAACAGGTACACCGCTTTGGATACTGTTGAGGGGGATGACTCATCAGGGGAGAGCAGCAGCAGCCAAGTTCATGGCACCATGGGTGGCTCTGCTGCACAGGAGGGCAGGAAAAAGAGTGGGAGAGCTATAGTGATAGGGGATTCAATTGTGAGGGGAATAGACAGACGTTTCTGCGGCCGTAACTGAGACTCCAGGATGGTATGGTGCCTCCCTGGTGCAAGGGTCAAGGATGTCTTGGAGCGGATACAGGGCATTCTGAAAAGGGAGGGTGAACAGCCAGTTGTCGTGGTGCATCTAGGTACCAACGATATAGGTAAAAAACGGGATGAGGTCCTACAAGACGAATTTAGGAAGCTAGGAGTTAAATTAAAAAGTAGGACCTCAAAAGTAGTCATCTCAGGATTGCTACCAGTGCCACATGCTAGTCAGAGTAGGAATCGCAGGATAGCTCAGATGAATACGTGGCTTGAAGAGTGGTGCACAAAGGAGGGATTCAAATTCCTGGGACATTGGAACCAGTTCTGTGGGAGGTGGGACCAGTACAAACCGGACGGTCTGTACCTGGGCAGGACTGGAACCAATGTCCTAGGGGGAGTGTTTGCTAGTGCTGTTGGGGAGGAGTTAAACTAATATGGCAGGGGGATGGGAACCTATGTAGGGAGACAGAGGGAAGTAGAATGGGGTCAGAAACAAAAGATAGAAAGAAGAAAAGTAAAAGTGGAGGGCCGAGAAACTCAAGGCAAAAAGCAAAAAGGGCCACATTACACCAAAATCCTAGAAAGAGCAAGCCTGAAGGCTCTGTGCCTCAATGCGAGGAGTATTCAGAATAAGGTGGACGAATTAACTGTGCAGATAGCAGTTAATGGGTATGATGTAATTGGCATCACGGAGTCATGGCTCCAGGGTGACCAAGGCTGGGAACTCAACATCCAGGGTTATTCAACATTTAGGAAGGATAGACAGAAAGGAAAAGGAGGTGGGGTGGCATTGCTCGTTAAAGAGGATATAAATGCAATCGTAGGGAAGGACATTAGCTTGGATGATGTGGAATCGGTATGGTGGAGCTACGGAATACCAAGGGGCAGAAAACGCTAGTGGGAGTTGTGCACAGACCACCAACCAGTAGTAGTAAGGTTGGGGACAGCATCAAACAAGAAATTAGGGATGCGTGCAATAAATGTACAGCAGTTATCATGGATGACTTTAATCTACATATTGATTGGGCTAACCAAGTTGGTAGTAATACAGTGGAGGATGATTTCCTGGAGTGTATTAGGGATGGTTTTCTCGACCATTATGTCGAGGAACCAACTAGGGAGCTGGCCATCCTCGACTGGGTGATGTGTTATAGAAACATAGAAACATAGAAAATAGGTGCAGGAGCAGGCCATTCAGCCCTTCTAGCCTGCACCGCCATTCAATGAGTTCATGGCTGAACATGAAACTTCAGTACCCCATTCCTGCTTTCTCGCCATATCCCTTGATCCCCCGAGTAGTAAGGACTTCATCTAACTCCCTTTTGAATATATTTAGTGAATTGGCCTCAACTACTTTCTGTGGTAGAGAATTCCACAGGTTCACCACTCTCTGGGAGAGATCCCCTCTCATCCTTCTAAACTCCAGTGAATACAGGCCCAGTTGATCCAGTCATTGAAAGTTGGCATACAAGTACAGCAGGCAGTGAGGAAGGCAAATGGTATGTTGGCCTTCATAGCTAGGGGATTTGAGTATAGAAGCAGGGAGGTCTCACTGCAGTTGTACAGGGCCTTGGTGAGGCCTCACCTGGAATATTGTGTTCAGTTTTGGTCTCCTAATCTGAGGAAGGATATTCTTGCTATTGAGGGAGTGCAGCGAAGGTTCACCAGGCTGATTCCCGGGATGGCAGGACTGACATATGAGGAGAGACTGGATCAACTGGGCCTGTATTCACTGGAGTTTAGAAGGATGAGAGGGGATCTCATAGAAACGTATAAGATTCTGACGGGACGGGACAGGTTAGATGAGGGTAGAATGTTCCCGATGTTGGGAAATTCCAGAACCAGGGGACAGTCTTAGGATAAGGGGTAGGCCATTTAGGACTGAGAGGAGGAGAAACTTTTTCACTCAGAGAGTTGTCAACCTGTGGAATTCCCTGCCGCAGAGAGTTGTTGATGCCAGCTCATTGGATATATTCAAGAGGGAGTTAGATATGGCCCTTATCGCTAAAGGGATCAAGGGGTATGGAGAGAAAGCAGGAAAGAGGTACTGAGGTTGAATGATCAGTCATGATCTTATTGAGGGCCGAATGGCCTACTGCTGCACCTATTTTCTATGTTTCTACCCCTGGAGCCTGCAATCCCATCGACATTCTTATCGAGTTATGGTTCCTCTACCCGGTTCCCCTTTCCTTGTAACCACCAGTTGAGTTTCCAGGGTATCTTTTTCCCTTCATCATATCCTGCCTAACCATTTTCTTCTTCACCTTTTCAAATTTATCTCTCAGAAACTCTTCCGGTAGTTTATACCTCACCCCTACAAGGGACTTGGCAGTTTCCTTTGCCATTACTTACATCGGGGCTTTTTCCCCAGTTCCCGTTTTTCCGTCTTTACTTATGCAGATTACACCGGGGCTTTTTCTCCAGTTCCATTTTTTCCGCCTTTACTTATGCAGAGCTTTTTCCACCTTTACTTATGTGGAACCTCATTTTCTGGCTGGATAGCTAATCCGCCCTCACCGGGGTTTCCCCGATATCCTGTATACGTACTTATTCTCCCGACACACGTATTTACTTACAGTGTCCTGACGCGCCCCTCAACTGGATTTACCGGCTGCACAGACTCCGTTTCAGATTCGTTGGATCTCTTGCCGGGACTTTGGGAGAATTTCTCAAGGTAATTCTCTACTCACTCGGTTTTAGGTTGTTTTGGCTTTTTGAGTTGAATCTGCCTGTCCAGTAGATCCTGCCCGACTACGCCAAGTTGTTCGGTGTTAACTTCAAACCACCGCTCAGAGTCCGAGTCAATGCAGTTTTTATTAATAAAAGATACAAGCCGGCAGGGGAGCTATCCTTGAAGGAATGCTCAAAGAAACTGCCAGAGACATCTTATTTTATACAGTTTCAGATTATAGCATTACGTAATTACGCAAGTTACAATTAATGCATGCTGATTGATTAATACATGATTGATTGGTACAGTGTTTCCTCCAATCTGGCTTTGATATGCCTGAATTGGTAATTCTGGATACATGTTGTTTTGATTATTTTTATTTAACTCTTATCTTGTTATACAATTCAAATTCTATGTTATCTGTGTCTGTGCCCGGCGCCCAAGGCCTTTGGTCTATGAATTGGAACATCTGCTCCTCTGTGGAAGGCATCCTACAAATACTTCCCACAGTCTGAAAAACGGGCTGTGGGATCCATCTTAAAAACCTGTTAACTCCATTTTAAAACATCCCAATTATTATTATGAATTGTAATTACAATTTTTAATCTGCCCTTTCAAACAGTGATAGGTGATTCAATGTTAAGGGAACAGACAAGCATTTCTGTGGCTGCTGACATGACTCCAGGATGGTAGGTTGCCTCCCTGGTGCCAGGGTCGAGGATGCCATTGAGCGGCTGCGGGACATTCTGAGGGCAGAGGGTGAACAGCCAGAGGTCACGGTCCAGATTGGAACCAATGACATGGGTAGAAAGAGGGATGAGGCCTTGCAGGTAAACTTTAGGGAGCGAGGAGATTAAAAAGCAGGAACTCAAATGGTAGTAATCTCTGGATCACTCAGTGCCACGCGTGAGTATAGAAATGGGAGGATAGAGCAGGTGAGTGTGTGGCTGGAGAGATGGTGCAGGAAGGAGGGCTTTAGATTGGGACCGGTTCTGTGGAGGTGGGACATGTAGAAGCCGGATGGGTCGCACCTGACCAGGGCCGGGACCATTATCCTCGCTGGGGGTTTGCTAGTACTGTTGGGGGGGGGGGGGGTTAAACTCGCTTGGCAGGGGAATGGGAACCTGAGCCTAGATTCAGAAGGGAGAGCAGCAAATCTGGAAATGGAAAGCAGAAAATTAGTGAGTGAGTTTGGAAGGCAGAGGAAACAAAGGCTAGAAAATAGACAACAAAGGAGTTTGGCAGTGCTTAACGGTATATACTTCAGTGCAAGGAGTCAGGTGAATAAGGCAGAAAAGCTGAGGTGTTATTGAAGCAGTGAGGAGGGATGATATTTTAGAACAATCATCAAATGAGGCCGTATACGTTGAACTGAAGAACATAAAAGGGGCACTCACAATGCTGGGAATGTTCTATAGACCCCCAAACAGTCAGAGGGAGATAGTAAGACAAACATGGAGGCACAGTTCTGAGAAATGCAAAAACAATTCGGCAGTAATAGTCAGGGATTCCAACTCCCACAGAATCAGAGAAATCTACGGAACAGAGGAGGCCGTTCAGCCCATCGTATCCGTGCCGGCCTAATCCCACTTTCCAGATCCTGGTGCGTAGCCTTGTAAGTTACGGCACTTCAAGTGATTATCCAAGTACTTTTTAAATGTGATGGAGTTCTCTGCCTCTACCACCCTTTCAGGCAGTGGGTTCCAGACCCACATCATCCTCTGGGTGAAGACATTCTCCTCAAATCCCCTCTAAACCTCCTACCAATTACTTTAAATCTCTGCCCCCTGGCTGTTGACTCCTCCACTAAGGGGAATAGGTTCTTCCTATCCACTCTATCTAGGCCCCTCATAATTTTATACATCTCAATAAGTTCCCCCCTCAGCCTCCTCTGTTCCAAAGAAAACAATCCCAGCCTATCCAATCGTTCCTCATAGCTAAAATTGTCCAGTCCAGGCAACATCCTCGAAAATCTCTGCACCCTCTCTAGTGCAATCACACTTTTCTATAACGTGGTGACCAGAACTGCACGCAGTACTCCAGCTACGGCCTAACTAATGTTTTATACAGTTCAAGCATAACCTCCCTGCTTTTACTTTCTATGCCTCGGCTAATAAAAGCAAGTATTCCGTGTGTCTTCTTAACCACCGAACTTGCCTGTCCTGCTACCTTCAGGGATCTGTGGACATGCACTCCAAGGTCCCTCTGTTCCTCTACACTTCTCAGTGTCCTACCATTTATTGCATATTCACTTACCATGTTAGCCTTCCCCAAATGCAATACCTCTCACTTCTCCAGATTGAATTCCATTTGCCACTGTTCTGCCAATCTAACCAGTTCATTGATATCTTCCTGCAGTCTACAGCTTTCTTCTTCATTATCAACCACACAGCCAATTGTTGTATCATCTGCAAACTTCTTAATCATACGCCCTACATTCAAGTTCAAATCATTGGTATATGTACCACATAAAGCAAGGGACCAAGTACGAGCCCTGCAAAACCCCATTGAATATAGCCTTCCAATCACAAAAACACCCATCGACCATTTCCCTTTGCTTCCTGCCTGAGACAAATTTTGATCCCACTTGCCACTTTGCCTTGGATCCTATAGACTTTTACTTTTGTGACCAGCCTGCCATTTGGAACCTTATCAAAGGCCTTGCTAAAATCCATATAGACTACATCAAATTGACCTTCCTTGTTAATTCCTCAAAAAATTCAATCAAATTAGTCAGTCACATCCTTCCCTTAACAAATCCATGACAACTGTCCTTGATTAATCTGTGTTTTTCTAAAAGAAGAATTAAACTGTCCCTCAGAACATTTTTCAATAATTTACCACCGAGGTTAGGCTGACTGGCCTGTAATTACTCAGTCTATCCCTTTCTCCCTTTTTAAACAATGGTACAATGTTAGCAGTCCTCTAGCACCACACCTGAAGCGAGAGAGGATTGGAAAATGATGGTCAGAGCCTCTGCTATTTCCTCTCTTGCTTCTCTTAACAGCTTGGGATACATTTCATCCAGGCCTGTACTTAGATATGCACTTGGTGCTGTAATCTGCAAGGCTATGGACTAAGAGCTGGAAAGAGGGATTAAGCTGGATAGCTCTTTTTCAGTCGGCAACGACGTGGCGGGAACAAACAGCCTCTTTCTGTGCCATAAACTGCTCTGATTCTATGACACCAATCCCCTCCTGTCTGATATAAACCTACCCCACAGGCACTAACATCAATCCCCTCCTGTCTGATATAAACCAACCCCATTGGCCCAGAAAGATTAAACTCAGCCCGTTACTTGGACAAGTCTTGTCTCCATTCCCGGGCCGAGGGGATTGCTGTACCAGACGGGAGGGGCAACATTTGGGGGCTCTCGATTCCCCACCAATTCCCATTCCCCTTTCTAGTGGATAATGGAGGGGCCACTGTGTGTAATGTGCAAGTCAGTGAGAATTGTCTGCAAGGATTAATCAGCACTTTCTAACTGGAGATGTTAATCAGTGGAACCTTTCAGACACTGAATTGTAGATTTTGTACCAAAGACGAATTTAGGATTGAAGTAATTTTATTATAAACTAATTTCTGATGAAAGTCCCTGAATTGAGGGAAAGATCTCAGACAGTGTTTCTTAAAGGGACACTGAGCCCCGAGCACACAATCAGCAATATATCCAGAATATTAAACACCAGCCCAGTTATACATGTTTGTATCAGCAGCAGAAACAAACCCCAACTATCAGCATGAACATGGTGCAGTCCTGGATGTGATTAACAGCAGCAAATACAGCAGAACCAACCCCTGTAGACACTTGTGAACTTGCTGGTGTTTCAGCAGGAAGGATAATCGATCAAATCCCTTCCCACAAATGGAACAGGTGAACAGCCTCTCCCCAGTGTGAATTTGCTGGTGTATCAGCAGGTGGGATGACTTACAGAATCCCTTCCCACACTCAGAGCAGGTCAACGGTCTCTCCCTGGTGTGACTGCGCCGATGAACTTCCAGCTCAGATGGATAATTGAATCCCTTCCCACAGTCCCCACATTCCCACGGTTTCTCCATGGTGTGGGTGTCCTTGTGTCTCTCCAGGTTGGACCATCAGTTGAAGCATCATCCACACACAGAACACATGTACGGTTTCTCCCCGCTGTAAATGGTGCGGTGTTTTTCAGGCTGTGTGACTGGTTAAAGCTCTTTCCACAGTCAGTGCACTGGAACACTCTCACTCAGGGCCGGGCGGGGGGGGGGAGGGGGGGGTGTCTCAGTGATTTTCCAGTCACACTGTTGTTTGACATCCTTTCCCACAGACAAAAAAAAACCAAACATTTCTCCTTCCACATTAAAAGGCCGCTGATAATCAGGTCCTGATGGATCGAGTGACTCTGTCAGATCTTGATGTGCGGTTTGGTTTGAGTTTCCTGTCTGCAAATCCTCCCTTTCTAATACCCTGTAAAAGGAGTTTACAAAGCCATCATAATAAGTACAGGATAGAAAGTCAGAACAGACAATTTCAGTTTCTATGGAACATTCTGTCCTCTCGTTCCACAAAGCTGTAAATTCCCATCTCACACATTGTCTTTCCTCCCTGTGCTGAAATCCACAGAAACTGCATATCTCAAAACAATTGTTCCTCCGCTCACAGTTTTCTCCCCCAACTCTGGCTGGGTTCAGTTCTACACTCACTGGTTCCCCTCCCTCTCCCTCCCCTAAAGGTGCTGACTCTGGCTGGGTTCAGTTCTACACTCACTGGTTCCCCTCCCTCTCCCTCCCCTGAAGGTGCTGTCTCTGGCTGGGTTCAGTTCTAGAGTGGGAGTGCTAAAGTGGTAGGGGATTCAATTGCAAGGGGAATAGATAGACATTTCTGCGTCCGCAACCGAGACTCCAGGATGGTATGTTGCCTCCCTGGTGCAAGGGTCAAGGATGTCTCAAAGCGGGTGCAGGGCATTCTGAAAATGGAGGGTGAACAGCCAGTTGTCGTGTTGCATATAGGTACCAACGATATAGGTAAAAAAACGGGTTGAGGTCCTACGAGACGAATTTAAGGAGCTAGGAGCTAAATTAAAAAGTAGGACCTAAAAGTCATAATCTCAGGATTGCTACCAGTGCCATGTGCTAGTCAAAGAAGGAATCGCAGGATAGCTCAGATGAATACGTGGCTTGAGGAGTGGTGCACAAGGGAGGGATTCAAATTCCTGGGACATTGGAACCGGTTCTGGGGGAGGTGGGACCAATACAAACCGGACAGTCTGCACCTGGGCAGAACCAGAACTAATGTCCTTGGGGGAGTGTTTGCTAGTGCTGTTGGGGAGGGGTTAAACTAATACGGCAGGGGGATGGGAACCTATGCAGGGTGACAGAGAGAAATAGAATGGGGGCAGAAGCAAAAGATAGAAAGAAGAAAAGTAAAAGTGGAGGGCAGAGAAACCCAAGGCAAAAAGCAAAAAGGGCCACAATACTGCAAAATCCAAAAGGGGCAAAGGGTGTTAAAAAGACAAGCCTGAAGGCTCTGTGCCTCAATGCGAGGAGTATTCGGAAGAAGGTGGAGGAATTAACTATGCAGATAGCAGTTAACGGATATGATGTAATTGGCATCACGGAGACATGGCTCCAGAGTGACCAAGGCTGGGAGCTCAACATCCAGGGGTATTCAACATTTAGGAAGGATAGACAGAAAGTAAAAGGAGCTGGGGTGGCTTTGCTGGTTAAAGAGGATATTAATGCAATAGTAAGGAAGAACATTAGCTTGGATGATGTGGAATCTGTATGAGTGGAGGTATGAAATACCAAAGTGGGAGTTGTGTACAGACCACCAAACAGTAGTAATGAGGATGGGGACAGCATCAAACAAGAAACTAGGGATGCATGCAATAAGGGTACAGCAGTTATCATGGGCGACTTTAATCTGCATATTGACTGGGCTAACCAAACTGGTAGCAATACAGTGGAGGAGGATTTCCTGGAGTGTATTAGGGATGGTTTTCTAGACCAATATATCGAGGAACCAACTAGAGGGCTGGCCATCCTAGACTGGGTGATGTGTAATGAGAAAGGTCTAATTAACAATCTTGTTGTGCGAGACCCCTTAGGGAAGAGTGATCATAATATGCTAGTATTCTTTATTAAGATGGATAGTGATACAGTTAATTCAGAGACTAGATTTTGCACTTCACATCGCCCAGTTATGGCCCATATATGGCCTAAAACAGACTTCTATCGCCCATTTTGAGCAATAAGTGGAAACTAGGCCCAAAATAATCACCCGAAAAACAGGTGCCTAAGTTTCCACTTTGATCGCCAAGAAGATCGCCGAAATTATAGCCCACACAAGACCCATCCTAAGTTTCAGCATCTAGCATGTACTTCGCTGGGCCGATGTAAGTCCCAAAACAGTTGCTTTTTCTGGACCTAAGAGAAGGAAAATGGGCACTACGGACGCCATTTTGACTTCAATGGAAGGGTAGAGGATCAGTTGTGATTTAATTAGAGAGCTAGTTGTACTCAGAATATTGAGACAGGGTATATAAATAGGTATTATGATGTTATTTTTATTAAATAGGTTTTATATAGTATAATTTACTGAGAGCTGTAAGTTTTCATATAGTTATCATTACATTTGATTTTATATAATTAGGTTTTATATAATAGAATTTAATGATCATGAGAGCTGTAATTTTTCATATAGATATTATTACGTTTTTTTAGTGAATAGGTTTTATATAATAGAATTTATTAGAAGGTGTTATTAAAGTACTTGCATATTAATAGAATGCTCAGATATGGAATAACATCTGTATAGTTGATAACTAACTAAGAGAAAAGACACACACAATTTATTGAATTGAATATTTTTTTTTTAAATTAACAAAAATGCAAATAAAAATTGAAAAACTATCCCTCCAACCCTCCGCCCCCCGCACCAACCCACCCTTCCCTCAAATACAAAATCTTAACAATTAACAATTGATAATTAACCAATAACAACACACAAAACTAACAAAACAGGAACAAGAACAAGTGAACAAACTAAAAAAACACCCCCCTCCCTACCTGCGGCCACGTTTCCCTCCAGGTCCAGCCCCACCCTGTGTTCGCACCCCACCTGCGCGTTTTGGTCTACGCAGACCGACACCAAGACATCGTGCAGAGTGGGACGGCAAGACTTCCTGCCGTGGTGAAGATGACGGAGCGGAAGCCTGAGGCTCCACTTCCGAGTCAGGAGGAACTGTGTCCTCCGTACTCGCTTGCATGCTAGGGGTCTCGCTGCAAGCAGACACGACACCTTGGGGTGCAGCGCCGTGTCCAGCCAGCAACGCATGGCGTAGGGCATTGGTTGCGGCTGTTTGCTGCCTAATAGCCTTCCAAGGTCTCCCTTACAGTCTGTGACTGCTCAGAAGACCAGTTCGAGAAATTCGTGCAGAACTCGCTCCAGGATGCTGGAAACTGTCTCCAGTTCACAGAGAACTGGCTCCAGTTCGCAGAGAATCCCGCGAACCTCTGGATAAGGTCGCGCTCAATCGCGACCGTCTCCCTGCACAGGGAAATCAAGCTCTCTGTCTGGCCCTCCAAGGTAGGCGATCGCTCGCCACGCTGACCAGACCTCCGTGGGGTCGGCGTCTGCAATATGACGCGCCTTGGCGTTGCCACCTGCACACCGCTTGGTTCCGGTGCTTCTTCCATCTCAACCGAGATGGCCGCAGGTTGTTCCCCCCCCCCCTACAAAAAAAAATATCATCCTCCTCCTCCTCCTGCTCGTCCTCCGCCGTCTCACCCTCCTGTGAGCTGTTAGAACCAGGCTCTGCGAGTGGCACAAAGCAGTGCTCAACGGACACTTCATCTTAGAAAGATGAATGAAATTTCTAAACAACTCAAAACAATACATATCAATATTTCAATATCAATAATTTCAATGTAATGCAAAACATTGCAATACTTTTCAAAATCACAAATGCACAAGGGTTCATCAGTGTTAACATGACTTCACTCATAGATCAGACTACATCTGATCTAATGAATTATAATTGCATAACAAATGCGTAGCTACGATATTTCGCGTATGTTATTACAATGCAACTTACTATGGTGGCTGCATATGAATAATTTTTAATACTATAACATGCAACTTAGTATTAGGGTGAATTGGTAATGTAATTTTTTTTTCATTTAATGTAGTTTTTAAACTTCACATTATAAATAATTAAAATTGAGGAATTTGTTTGCAATTAATAAACATCAAGTAAATAATACATAATTTATAAACATGAGTTTTATATATGTTTTAAATACATATTAGAATCAGACATATTCTGGCAGCTGCCAGGAGGCTGTTCCACCTCTTGCGGTACTGGTCAGACGTCCGCACCTCATGGGATGCGATGTCACCACATCGACAATCTCCTGCCAGATCCGCCTGAAAGCACGGGGTGGAGGTTTCCCAAGGCTACCCCGTGTCAAGTCCTCCCACCTTGTTGATACAACATGGACTAGTGTCTCGTTATTCTCCTCACTGAAGGCTTTGGCCCTTCTTCTTTCACTTTCACTTTCATTTGGATATTGATTCGACATGGCCATTGCTGAAACGTCTGTAATGATAACTGATAACAATCTACCGACGAACTCCTCTCTCCTCTCTCCTCTCTCTTCTGCTCTCACCGACCCTCCCTTTCCTTCTGAGCATGTGCAATGACCCATGAACTCTCCAAACACAGCAAGAAAAATCGATCCAAAAAAAACATTCCACACATGCGCATAATATTGTTGCTAGGGAAGTTTTTTTTTGGACTTCGGATTCACTTGCTCTTTTTTTGGGCAATCGTGAGATCGCTGAGAAATCAGATCGCCTATTTGACATCGCTGGGGTAAGGCAGAGTGGAAAATCTCAAAAAAAAAATGGGCCTTATGCCGGCGATCAGCATGGGCGACACATCACACATCGCTGGAATAAGGCCCGTTTTTTTGGCCTTACCTAGTGGAAAGTCTAGCCCATGGGTCCTGAACTTGGGGAAAGGTAACTTCGATGGTATGAGTCGTGAATTGGCTAGAAGAGACTGGCGAGTGAAAGGGTTGACGGTGGATAAACAATGGCAAACATTTAAAGATCACATGGATGAACTTCAACAATTGTACATCCCTGTCTGGAGTAAAACTAAAATGGGGAAGATGGCTCAACCGTGGCTAACAAGGAAAATTAAGGATAGTGTTAAATCCAAGGAAGAGGCATATAAATTGGCCAGAAAAAGCAGCAAACCCGAGGACTGGGAGAATTTTGTAATACAGCAGAGGAGGACAAAGGGTTTAATGAGGAGGGGAAAAATAGAGTATGAGAGGAAACTTGCTGAGAACATAAAAACTGACTGCAAAAGCTTCTATAGATATGTGAAGAGAAAAAGATTAGTGAAAACAAACGTAGGTCCCTTGCAGTCAGATTCAGGTGAATTTATAATGGGGAATAAAGAAATGGCGGACCAGTTAAACAAATACTTTGGTTCTGTTTTTATGAAGGAAGACACAAATAACCTTCCGGATATACTAGGGGACCGAGGGTTTAGTGAGAAAGAGGAGCTGAAGGATATCCTTATAAAGCGGGAAATTGTGTTAAGGAAATTGATGGGATTGAAGGCCGATAAATCCCCGGGGCCTAAAAGTCTGCATCCCAGAGTACTTAAGGAAGTGGCCCTAGAAATAGTGGATGCATTGGTGATCAATTTCCAACAGTCTATCGATTCTGGATCAGTTCCTATGGACTGGAGGGTAGCTAATGTAACATCACTGTTTAAAAAAAGAGGGAGAGAAAAACGGATAGTTATAGACATCACTAGTGGGGAAAATGTTGGAATCAATTATTAAAGATGAAATAGCAGCGCATTTGGAAAGCAGTGACAGGATTGGTCCAAGGCAGCATGGATTTATGAAAGGGAAATCATGCTTGACAAATCTTCTGGAATTTTTTGAAGATGTAACTAGTAGAGTGGACAAGGAAGAACCAGTGGAGGTGGTGTATTTGGACTTTCAGAAGGCTTTTGACAAGGTCCCACACGAGAGATTGGTGTGCAAAATCAAAGCACCTGGTATTGGGGATATTGTACTGACGTGGATAGAGAACTGGTTGGCAGACAGGAAGCAGAGAGTCGGGATAAACGGGTCCTTTTCAGAATGGCAGGCAGTGCCCAGTGGAGTGCCGCAGGGCTCAGTGCTGGGACCCGAGCTCTTTACAATATACATTAATGATTTAGTTGAAGGAATTGAGTGTAATATCTCCAAGTTTGCAGATGATACTAAACTGGGTAGCGGTGTGAGCTGTGAGGAGAACGCTAAAAGGCTGCAGGGTGACTTGGACAGGTTAGGTGAGTGGGAAAATGCATGGCAAATGCAGAAGAATGTGGATAAATGTGAGGTTATCCACTTTGGGGGCAAAAACACGAAGGTAGAATATTATCTGAATGGCGGCAGATTAGGAAAGGGGGTGGTGCAATGAGACCTGGGTTCACGGTTCATCAGTCATTGAAAGTTGGCATGCAGGTACAGCAGGCGGTGAAGAAGGCAAATGGTACGTTGGCCTTCATAGCTAGGGGATTTGATTATAGGAGCAGGGTGTTCTTATTGCAGTTGAACTTGGCCTTGGTGAGGCCTCACCTGGAATATTGTGTTCAGTTTTGGTCTCCTAATCTGAGGAAGGACGTTCTTGCTAGTGAGGGAGTGCAGTGAAAGTTTACCAGACTGATTCCCGGGATGGTGGGATTGACATATGAGGAGTGACTGGATCAACTGGGCCTTTATACACTGGAGTTTAGAAGGATGAGAGGGGATCTCATAGAAACTTACAAGATTCTGACGGGACTGGAGAGGTTAGATGCGGGAAAAATGTTCCCAATGATTGGGAGGTTCAGAACCAGGGGACACAGTCTTAGGTTAACGGATAGGCCATTTAGGACTGAGATGAGGAGAAACTTCTTAACTCAAGAAAGTTGTTAACCTGTGGAATTCTCTATCGCAGAGAGTTGTTGATGCCAGTTCATTGGATATAGTCAAGAGGGAGTTAGATATGGCCCTTACGGCTAAAGGGATCAAAGGGTATGGAGAGAAATCAGGAAAGAGGTTTGGAGGGAATGGTCAGCCATGATCTTGTTGAATGGTGGTGCAGGCTCGAAGAGCCGAATGGCCTACTCCTGCACCTATTTTCTATGTTACACTCACTGGTTTCCCTCCCTCGCCCTCCCCTGAAGGTGCTGACTCTGGTTGGGTTAAGTTCTACACTCACTGGTTCCCCTCCCTCTCCCTCCCCTGTAGGTGCTGACTCTGTCGAGGTTCACTTCTACACTCACTGGTTCCCCTCCCTCTCCCTCCCCTGTAGGTGCTGACTCTGTCTGGGTTCACTTCTACACTCACTGGTTCCCCTCTCCCTCCCCTGAAAGTGCTGACTCTGGCTGGGTTCAGTTCTACACTCACTGGTTCCCCTCTCCCTCCCCTGAAAGTGCTGACTCTGGCTGGGTTCAGTTCTACATTCACTGATTCCCTTCCCTCTCATAGAAACATAGAAAATAGTGCAGGAGTAGGCCATTCGGCCCTTCGAGCCTGCACCACAATTCAATGAGATCATGGCTGATCATTCATCTCAGTACCTCTTTCCTGCTTTCTCTCCATACCCCTTGATCCCTTTAGCAATAAGGGCCATATCTAACTCCTTCTTGAATATATCCAATGAACTGGCATCAACAACGCTCTGCAGTAGGGAATTCCACAGGTTAACAACTCTCTGAGTGAAGAAGTTTCTCCTCATCTCAGCCCTAAATGGCTTACCCCTTATCCTTAGACTGTGTCCTCTGGTTCTGGACTTCCCCGACATCGGAAACATTCTTCCAGCATCTCACGTGTCCAGTCCCGTAAGAATTTTATATGTTTCTATGAGATCCCCTCTCATCCTTCTAAACTCCAGTGAATACAGGCCCAGTCGATCCAGTCTCTCCTCATATGTCACTCCTGCCATCCCGGGAATCAGTCTGGTGAACCTTCGCTGCACTCCCTCAATAGCAATAACATCCTTCCTAAGATTAGAGACCAAAACCGAACACAATATTCCAGGTGAGGCCTCACCAAGGCCCTGTACAATTGCAGTAAGACCTCCCTGCTCTTATACTCAAATCCTCTTATCGGCCTTCAATCCCATCAATTTCCCTAACGCAATTTCCCGCCTAATAAGGATTTCCTTCAGTTTCTCCTTCTCACTAGACTCTCAGTCCCCTAGTATTTCCGGAAGGTTATTTGTGTCTTCCTTTGTGAAGACAGAACCAAAGTATTTGTTCAACTGGTCTGCCACTTCTTTGTTCCCCATTATGAATTCACCTGAATCTGACTGCAAGGGACCTACGTTTGCCTTCACTAATCTTTTTCTCTTCACATATCGATAGAAGCTTTTGCAGTCAGTTTTTATGTTCCCAGCAAGCTTCCTCTCATACTCTATTTTCCCCCTCCTAATTAAATCCTTTGTCTTCCTCTGCTGAATTCTAAATTTCTCCCAGTCCTCAGGTTTGCTGCTTTTTCTGGTCAATTTATATGCCTCTTCCTTGGATGTAACACGATCCTTAATTTCCCTTCTTAGCCATGGTTGAGCCACCTTACCGTTTTATTTTAACTCCAGACAGGGATATACAATTGTTGAAGTTCATCCATGTGATCTTTAAATGTTTGCCATTGCCTATCCGCCGTCAACCCTTTAAGTGTCATTCACCAGTCTATACTAGCCAATTCACGTCTCATACCATCGAAGTTACCTTTCCTTAAGTTCAGGACCCTAGTCTCTCAATTAATTGTGTCACTCTCCACCTTAATAAAGAATTCTACCATATTATGGTCACTCTTCCCCAAGGGGCCTCGCACAACAAGATTGCTAATTAGTCCTTTCTCATTACACATCATCCAGTCTAGGATGACCAGCCCTCTAGTTGGTTCCTCGACATATGGTATTCCGCAGCTCCACCCATACAGATTCCACATCATCCAAGCTAATGTCCTTCTTACTATTGCGTTAATTTCCTCTTTAACCAGCAACGCTACCCCACCTCCTTTTCCTGTCTATCCTTCCTGAATGTTGAATACCCCTGGATGTTGAGTTCCCAGCCGCGATCACTCTGGAGCCATGTCTCCGTGATGCCAATTACATCATATTCATTAATTGCTGCCTGTGCAGTTAATTCGTCCACATTATTACGAATACTCCTCGCATTGAGGCACAGAGCCTCAGGTTTGTCTTTATAACACACTTTGCCCCTTTAGAATTTTGCTGTACTGTGGCCCTTTTTGATTTTTGCCTTGGGTTTCTCTGCCTTCCACTTTTACTTTTCTTCTTTCTATCTTTTGCTTCTGCCCCCATTCTACTTCCCTTTGCCTCCCTGCGAAGGTTCCCATCCCCCTGCCATATTAGTTTAACCCCTCCCCAACAGCACTAGCAAACACTCCCCCGAGGACATTGGTTACAGTCCTGCCCAGGTGCAGACCGTCCAGTTTGTACTGGTCCCACCTCCCCCAGAACCGGTTCCAATGTCCCAGGAATTTGAATCGTTCCCTTCTGCACCACTCCTCAAGCCACGTATTCATCTGAGCAATCCTGCAATTCCTACTCTCCTTCTCTGACGGTGCTGACTCTGGCTTGGTCCAGTTCTATACTCACTGGTCTCCCTCCCCTGAAGGTGCTGACTCTGGCTGGGTTCAGTTCTACCCATAGAATCATAGAAGTATACAGCACGGAAGGAGGTAATTTCAGCCCATCGTGTCCGCGCCGGCCAACAAGAGGCTATCCAGCCTAATCCCACTTTGCCGCTCTAGGTCCATAACCCTGCAGGTTAGGGCACTTCAAGTGCATATCCAAGTACCTTTTAAATGTAGTGAGGATTTCTGCCTCTACTACCCTTTCAGGCAGTGAGTTCCAAACCCCCACAACCCTCTGTGTGAAGACCTTTCCCCTCAAATCTCCTCTAAACCTTCTGCCAATTATTTTAAATTGATGTCGCCTGGTTGTTGCCCCTCTGCTAAGGGAAATAGGCCCTTTGTATCCACTATATCCAGGCCCCTCATCATTTTATACAGCTCAATGCAGTCTCCCCTCAGCCTCCTCTGTTCCAAGGAACACAAACCCAGCCTATCCAAACTGTCCTCATAGCTAAGATTCTCCACTCCCGGCAACATCCTCGTAAATCTCCTCTTTACCCTCTTCAGTGCCATCATGTCTGTCCTGTAATGCGGTGACCAGAACTGCACGCAGTACTCCAGCTGTGGCCTAACCAGTGTTTTATACAGTTCAAGCATAACCCCCCCTGCTCTTGTATTCTATGCCTCGGCTAATAAAGGCAAGCATTCCGTATGCCTTCTTAACCACCTTATCTACCTGTACTGCTACTTTCAGAGATCTGTGGACATGCACTCCAAGGTCCCTTTGTTCCTCTACACTTCTCAGTGTCCTACCATTTTCTGTATATTCCCTTTCCTTGTTATCCCTCCCAAAATGCATTACCTCACATTTCTCAGGATTAAATTCCATTTGCCACTGTTCTGCCCACCTGACAAGTTGATTGGTATCTTCCTGCAGTCTGGCAAAAAAAATTCTCGAATGCATTTTAGGAATTCCGCACCCTCTATACCCCTCACACTAATTTTGTCACAGTTAATATTAGGATAGTTGAAATACCCTACTATTACTGCCCTATAGTTTTTGCGCTTCTCAGAAATTTGCCAACATATTTGCTCTTCTATCTCCCTCTCACTGTTTGGGGGATCCATAGTACACGCCCAGCAGTGTGAGCGCCCCTTTTTTGTTTTTCAGTTCAACCTGTATGGCCTCGTTTGATGATCCCACGAACATATCATCCCTCTTCACAGCTGTAATAGTCCCTTGAATCAATACCGTGAATCCCCATCCCTTTACCCCCCTCTCTATCCTGTCCCAAATCCCGTAACCAGGAATGTTGAGCTGCCATACCTACCCCTCTTTTAGCCATGTCTCTGTAATAGCTATAATATCATACTCCCAAGTGCCTACCTGTGCTCTCAGCTCATCTGCATTATTGGCTATAATCCTTGCATTGAAGTATATACCATTTAGTACAGCCAGACCTTCTTGTTGACTACTGTCTAGCCCTTGTTTCCTCTGTCCTTCAAATTCCCTTTCTAAATTTTTGCTTTCCAATTCCAGCTTTACTTCCCTCCCTACTGAATCTATTCTCAGGTTACCATCCCCCTGCCAAGCTAGTTTAAACCCTCCCCAACAGCACTAGCAAACCCCACCTGCGAGGATATTGGTCTCGGCTCTGTTCAGGTGCAACCCGTCCGGCTTGTATAGGTCCCACCTCCCCCAGAAATAGTCCAAATGCCTCAGGAATCTAAAGTTCTCTCTCCTGCATCATCTCTCCAGCCACGCATTCATCCGCTCTATCCTCCGATTTCTGTACTCATTAGCTCGTGGCACTGGGAATAATCCGGAGATTACCACCTTTCAGGTCCTGCCTTTTAATCTCTCTCCTAGCTCCCTAAACTCTGCCTGCAGGACCTCATCCCTCTTTCTACCTATTTCATTGGTACCGATATGGACCATCACCTCTGGCTGTTCACCCTCTCCCCCCAGAATGCCCTGCAGCCGTTCGGTGACATCGTTGACCCTGGCACCAGGGAGGCAACATACCATCCTGGAGTCACATCCTCACCACAGAAAGGCCTGTCTACTCCCCTGACTACTGAATCCCCTACCACTATTGCTCTTCCATTCTTCTTCCTCCCTCCTTGTGCAGCTGAGCCACCCTTGGTGCCGTGTACTTGGCATTGGCTGCAATCCTCAGAAGCACCATCGCCCCTACTGGTACTCAGCGGAGAATACCAGTTGGAGAGCGAGATGGACTTGGGGGAATCCCGCACTACCTGACTAGTCCTCCTCTTCTGTCTGGTGGTCACCCACTCCCTCTCTGCCTGCACACTCTTAAGCTGTGGGGTGACCACCTCTAGAAACATGCTATCCACGTAGCTCTCAGTCTCGCAGATGCACCGCAGTGACTCCAGCCGCCGCTCAAACTCCGAAACACGGAGTTCGAGTTGCTGCAGCTGGAGACACCTCCTGCACACATGGTCGTCCATGCTACGCAGTGTCCAGGACTTCCCACACGCCACAGGACGTGCTGTCCACGGGAATGAGCTGCCCTGCCATGCCTCTAGTTAGACTCGGAATTATCCGGCAGAAATAAACTCTAAACCTTAGCAAAACACACCCAGCAGCTACTCAGCAAACAGCTGATTTATTGAACGAGGTTTTTTAGATAATAAATATCACTGATCTATTTAATTGCGGCTCCTAACTTACTCCAACGCCCAAGGTTTTCAAAAAAGCAAGAAATACTCACCAACCAACCAACCAACCAATCACATGGCAGTGACGTCACACTTCGATTCTTTTTACTTTTTATCTCTTACCCACGCAGGTCCGTTTATCGCCACCGCAGATCCTCCTTCCCGATCTCCCGATCTCCCGCTCCTCCTGATCTCCGGCTCCTCCCGATCTCCCACTCTTGTGCCGCCTTTTGTAGCCCCGCACTGGCTAGGTCTCGCGATGTTAGGTCGCTCCTCCAATCTCTATATAAATGCAAGTCTTTATTTTGTAGTGCTGTAACCTACAGGTCTACGGACCAAGAGCTGGAAAGTGGGATTAGACTGGACCGCTCTTTGTCGGTCGGCAGGGCAAGATGGGCCGCTTCTGTCCCTGGCCGAAGGGAGCCCGTATCGGCCGCTTCTGTCCCTGGCCGAAGGGAGCCCGTATCGGCCGCTTCGGTCCCTGGCCAAAGGGACCCCGTATCGGCCGCTTCTGTCCCTGGCCGAAGGGACCCCGTATCGGCCGCTTCTGTCCCTGGCCGAAGGGAGCCCGTATCGGCCGCTTCGGTCCCTGGCCGAAGGGACCCCGTATCGGCCGCTTCGGTCCCTGGCCGAAGGGAGCCCGTATCGGCCGCTTCGGTCCCTGGCCGAAGGGAGCCCGTATCGGCCGCTTCGGTCCCTGGCCGAAGGGACCCCGTATCGGCCGCTTCGGTCCCTGGCCGAAGGGAGCCCGTATCGGCCGCTTCGGTCCCTGGCCGAAGGGAGCTCGTATCGGCCGCTTCGGTCCCTGGCCGAAGGGAGCCCGTATCGGCCGCTTCGGTCCCTGGCCGAAGGGAGCCCGTATCGGCCGCTTCGGTCCCTGGCCAAAAGGACTCTGCACCAGATTCGGGGGATGTCTAACCGGCCGAAGGGACTCTGGGACGACCTGCCAAAGGGGTTCGAGGACATGGAACCGGCCGAAGGGACTCCGAGGCCAGCGCTGAACTGACTGAAGGGACCAAAGCGTGGCGTCGTCATATATTCCCAACCAACTTTTAATTCACTTTTAAACTTTTAACAAACTTTTAAATTTACTAAACAATTTGGGAGAACTTTTAAAACTTACATTTTAGACTTTCAATCGAAATACTTTTAAATATCTTTTATTAATCTGTATCTCTGACTTCTAACAACTTTTTGAAACTTTTTAAATTGGGGAAACTTTTATAATCTATTATTGATTTACATCTTAGACTTTTAATAACTTTTAGAAACTTAAAAAAAACTTTTTAACAACTCTTAGAAACTTTTGAAATAAATTGGGAATCTTTATCAACTTTTAACTTTTAAAATAACTTTAGAAGTCCCCTTCCTAATGCCTGCCCCCCAACCCAGCCTTGAGCCATCTACCATCAATGGTGCTACCCAGCACCGAGCTTGCGGCCAACACTTCGCCGTAGGCAATTAGGCTCATCGAGCTGTGCCTGGTCTCCAGTTGTCTTGGACCCCCTTGCCACTGGTCCAAGACCTCATTCAGCTAAGCCTGTCTGGTTGCCGGTGTGCAGCGGCCACCCCACGTTAAAAGAACTCACGCACAGGCATCTTCCACTTCGTCAGTATGAAGTTCAAGACCTGGAACGTCAGGACCCTCATGGACAATCCCAACAGCAACAGGCCGGAATGCTGCACCACCATAGTTGCCCGGGAACGCAGACGTTTTGACATTGACATCGCCGCCCGAAGTAAGACCCGACAGGCAGGGGAAGGCCAGTTGAAGGAACATGGTGGAGGTTACACCTTTTTCTGGAAAGGGAAACCAGAGGCAGAACGCCGCCTTCATGGAGTTGGCTTTGCCGTCAAGAATGAGCTGGTCGACCGCCTCAAAGACTCCCCCTGTGGGGTCAACAAACGCTTCATGACTCTCCGTATCACCCTATCTCGGAACCAATGCGCCACAGTCATCAGTGCAGACGCCCCTACACTCGATGCAACGGATAAGGCTAAAGAGGGTTTTTATTCCAACCTCGAGACATCCTTGTCCTGCGTCCCCACGGGTAACAAATTGATCCTCCTGGGTGATTTTAATGCCAGGGTTGGCAAAGACCCAGTCCTCTGGGGAGGCGTGATTGGCAGAGAGGGGGTAGGGAAAGCCAACTCCAGCGGTACCCTACTCCTGACAAAATGTCTAGAACATGAACTCCTCATCACCAACACCCTGTTCTGCCAGAGGGACAAATACAAGGCATTGTGGCAACACCCTCGCTCCAAACACTGGCACCTGCTCGACTATGTCATCGTATGAGCCAGGGATCGCAAGGATGTGCGCATCACCCGTGCCATGACAGGAGCTGACGACTGCTGGACGGACCACCGCCTAATCCGATCCATCATTGACATCAACATTGCCCCAAAGCAGAGGGGGCAGCAGAAGCAGCTCCGCAAAAAAGTTAATGCCGAGGCACTTAGAGACCCAGCTAAGAGAGCCCTATATAGCCAGTGCCTCACAGCCAATCTGACGTGCCTTGATGACCCTGAGATGCTGAATGCCCACAGCGCTTGGTCTGCCCTCCAGGCCTCTATAACCAGTGCCTGTGAAGAGACACTTGGTCACTCAACCAGAAAACATCAGGACTGGTTTGATGAAAATGACCAGGAGATTGAAGAACTAATAGATCGCAAGCACAAAGCATTTCTGAGCCTCAAGCAACACCCCATCTCGGGAGCTGCAAAACAACATTACAGACAGCTCGAGGCTCAGGTTCAACAACAAAACGTGGGACCTAAAGAACCGGTGGTGGATGGAGAAAGCGCAGGAGATACAACAACTGGACGACAGCCACGATACGCGAGGATTCTTCGCTGCAGTCAAGGCTACCTACGGTCCAACTCCCAAGGCCCCACCCCACTCCTGGCCAAGAACGGGGAAACACTCATCAAGGACACCGAGGCTGTCAGGACCCAATGGAAGGAGCACTTTGAAGATCTCCTCAATCGAGACTCTGCCTTTGACTCGAGTGTTCTCGACTTCATCCCGCAGCATGCGACCCGCCACCAACTCAGTGAAACTCCAACGTTGCACGAGGTAGGCAAAGCCATAAAACAGCTCAAAAATAACAAGGCTACGGGTGCGGATGGAATCCCTGCTGAGGCACTAAAGTATGGCGGAGAGGTGCTGTTGGCGCGGATACATAACCTCATCTCTCTCATCTGGAGGGAGGAGAGCATGCCGGGAGATCTCAGAGATGCAGTGATTGTGACCATTTTTAAACAGGGGGGCAAGTCCGACTGCGGCAACTACAGGGGAATCTCCCTGCTTTCAGCCACTGGGAAAGTTGTCGCTAGAGTCCTCCTCAATCGTTTTCTCCCTGTGGCCGAGGAGTTCCTCCCGGAATCACAGTGCAGATTTCGTCCCCTACGGGGCACAACAGACATGATCTTTGCAGTGCGCCAGTTGCAGGAAAAATGCAGGGAGCAGCACCAGCCCTTATACATGGCCTTCTTCAATCTTACAAAGGCCTTTGACACCGTCAACCGTGAGGGTCTATGGAGTGTACTTCAACGTTTTGGATGCCCCCAAAAGTTTGTCAACATCCTTCGCCTGCTTCACGATGACATGCAGGCCGTGATCCTTACTAACGGATCCATTACAGACCCAATCCACATCCGGACCGGGTTCTAACAGGGCTGCGTCATCGCCCCAACACTCTTCTCAATCTTCCTCGCTGCCATGCTCCACCTCACAATCAACAAGCTCCCCGCTGGAGTGGAACTAAACTACAGAACCAGTGGGAAGCTGTTTAACCTATGCCGCCTCCAGGCCAGGTCCAAGATCACCCCAACCTCTGTCGTTGAGCTGCAGTATGCGGACGACGCCTGCGTCTGTGCACATTCAGAGGCTGAACTCCAGGATATAGTCAATGTATTCACTGAGGCATATGAATGCATGGGCCTTACGCTTAACATCCGTAAGACGAAGGTCCTCCACCAGCCTGTCACCGCCACACAGTACTGCCCTGGACAACGTGGATCATTTCCCATATCTCGGGAGCCTCTTATCAACAAAGGCAGACATTGATGCGGAGATACAGCGTCCCCTCCAGTGTGCCAGCGCAGCCTTCAGCCGTCTGAGGAAAAGAGTGTTTGAAGGCCAGGCCCTCAAGTCTACTACCAAACTCATGGTTTACAGGGCTGTAGTAATACCCGCCCTCCTGTATGGATCCGAGGCATGGACGATGTATAGAAGGCACCTCAAGTCGCTGGAGATATATCACCAACGATGTCACTGCAAGATCCTGCAAATCTCCTGGGAGGACAGGTGCACCAACATCAGTGTCCTCGACCAGGCTAACATCCGCAGTATTGAAGCACTGACCACACTCGATCAGCTTCGCTGGGCAGGCCACATAGTACGCATGCCAGATACGAGACTCCCTAAGCAAATGCTTTATGCGGAGCTCCTTCATGGTAAACGAGCCAAAGGAGGACAGCGGAAACGTTATAAGGACAACCTCAAAGCCTCCCTGGTAAAGTGCGACCTCATCACCGACACCTGGGAGACCCTGGCCGCAGACCGCCCGAGGTGGAGAAAGTCCATCCGGGAGGGCGTTGAGCTCTTCGAATCTCAATGCAGAGCATGAGGAGGCTGGGCGCAGGCGGCGGAAGGAGCGCGCGGCAAACCAGCCATACCGACAGCTTCCCTCGACGAATGTCTGTCCCACCTATAACAGGGTCTGTGGCTCCTGTATCGAACTGTTCAGCCATCAAAGAACTCACTTTGGGAGTGGAAGCAAGTCCTCCTCGATTCTGAGGGACTGCCTGTGATATATGATCTGTGCTGTAAATGTCTATGAATTTCCAGGTCTCACCAGCAGCCTGGTCTGCCTGATGGGTGATTGACAGCTGAGAGTCCGTGCATGTGCAGCCGCGTCCGACACAGCGCCCCCTCTCGGTCACCATCAGTAATAACCGCGCATGCCCAGAGGACACCAACCGCACCTCACCCTGCTTGGAGCTGCGCCTGCGCGCTGGGACCTTGTGGTGCGGAGTGGGCGCGGGGTCCTCTGGGGAACGTGTTTGTGTCCGTTGGAGTCGCGAAGGGTGACATAAAGTGAGTTTCCTCCACTCCGATTGGACAGTGAGTCGCGCGGGGAGGGGGAGAATAAAGGGAAATGCCGCTAACCTGAGGCCGAATGGCCGACTCCTGCACCTATTTTCTATATTTCTATGCTTCTATGTCCCTTGCTTTTTGTGCTATATATCAATGATTTAGACTTGAATGTAAAGGGTATGATTAAGAAGTTTGCAGATGATACAAAAATTGGCCATGTGGTTGATAATGAAGAAGAAAGCTGTAGGCTACAGGAAGATCTCACTGGATTGGTCAGGTGGGCAGAACAGTGGCAAATGACATTAAATCCAGAGAAGTGTCAGGTAATGCATTTGGGGAGGGCTAACAAGGCAAGATAATACACATTAAATAGTAGGACATGGAGAAGTGTAGAGGAACAAAGGGACCTTGGAGTGCATGTCCACAGATCCCTGAAGGCAGTGTACAGATAGATAAGGTGGTTAAGAAGGCATTCAGGATACTTGCCTTTATTAGCCATGGCATAGAATACAAGAGCAGGGAGGTTATGCTTGAACTGCATAAAACACTAGTTAGGCTACAGCTAGAGTATTGCGTGTAGTTCTGGTCACATTACAGGAAAGATGTGACTGCACTAGAGAGGGTACAGAGGAGATTTATAAGGATGTTGTCTGGACTGGACAATTTTATCTCTGAGGAAAGATTGGATAAGCTGGGGTTGTTTTCTTTGGATCAGAGGAGGCTAAGAGGAGACCTTATTGAGGTGTATAAAATTATGAGGCGTCCAGAGAGAATGGATAGGATGGATCTATCCCCTCAGTAGAGGAGTCAATAAGCAGGGGGCATAGATTTAAAGTAATTGGTAGGAGGTTAAGTGGGGATTTGAGGAGGAATATTTTTACCCAGAGGGTGGTGGGGGTCTGGGACTCACTGCCTGAAAGGGTGAGAGAGATAGAAACCCTCATGGCATTTAAAAGTACTTGGATATGCATGTGAATTGCCGAAACCTACAGGGCTACAAGACCAAGAGCTGGAAATTGGGATTAGGCTGGATAGCTCGTCAGCCGGCACGGACACAATGGGCCGGATAGCCTTCTTCCGTGCTGTAAATTTCAATAACGGTGGGCAAGTCCCCTGGACCCGATGGCTTACATTCTAGGGTCTTAAAAGAAGTGGCTGCAGAGATAGTGGATGCATTGGTTGTAATCTACCAAAATTCCCTGGATTCTGGAGCGGTCCCACCGGATTGCAAAACTGCAAATGTAATGCCTCTATTTAAAAAATGAGGGAGACGGAAAGCAGGAAACTATAGATCCGTTAGCCGAACATCTGTCGTTGGGGAAAATGCTGGAGTCCATTATTAAGGAAGTAGTAGCAGGACATTTGGAAAAGGATAATACAGTCAAACAGAGTCAGCATGGATTTATGAAAGGGAAATTATGTTTGACAAATTTGCTGAAGTTCCTTGATGATGTAACGAGCAGGGTGGATAAGGGGGAACCAGTGGATGTGGGGTATTTGGACTTCCAGAAGGCATTTGACAAGGTGCCACATAAAAGGTTACTGCACAAGATAAGAGCTCACGGGGTTGAGGATAATATATTAGCATGGATAGAGGATTCAATAACTAGCAGAAAACAGGAAGTCGGGATAAATGGGTCATTTTCCAGTTGACAAACGGTTATTAGTGGGGTGCCACAGGGATCGGTGCTGGGACTGCAACTATTTAGTCTATAATAATAACTTGATGAAGGGACCGAGTGTAATGTAGCCAAGTTTGCTGATGATAAAAAGATGGGTGGGAAAGCAAGTTGCGAGGAGGACACAAGAAATTTGCAAAGGGATATAACCAGGCTAAGTGAGTGGGCAAACATTTGGCAAATGGAGTATAATGTGAGGTTATCCACTTTGGCATGAAAAATACAACAGCAAATTATTATTTAAATTGAGAGAAATTACAACCTGCTGCAGGACCGAGGGACCTGGGTGTTCTTCTGCATGAAACACAAAAAGTTAGTATGTAGGTACAGCAAGTTATCAGGAAGGCAAATGGAATGTTGACTTTTATTGTAAGGGCGATGGAGTGTAAAAGCAGGGAAAGTCCTGTTACAACTGTACAGGGTATTGGTGAGGCCAGACCTAGAGTACTGCGTAGAGTTTTGGTCTTCTTATTTGAGCAGGGATATACTTACATTGCAGGCAGTTCAGAGAAGGTTCACTAGGTTGATTCCTGAGATGAAGGGGTTGACTTACGAAGAAAGGATCTCTCAGAGGGTTGTAAATCTATGGAATTCTCTGCCCCAGAGAGCTGTGGAAGCTGGGTCCATGATCAGATCAGCCATGATCTTATTGAATGGCGGAGCAGGCTCGAGGAGCCAAATGGCCAACTCCTGCTCCTATTTCTTATGTTCTGATGTATTATTCCAGGAAAATGTCCTGAATGCATTCCATGAACTCATCCTCCAGTCTACCTTCACCAATTTAATGTGTCTATGATTTTCCAGGTCTCACCAGCAGCCTGGTCTGCCTGATGGGTGATTGACAGCTGAATCCACGTATGCGCAGCCGCGTCCTGCACAGCGCCCCCTCTCGGTCGCCATCGGTAATGCCCATAGGACACCAACCGTCCCTCCCCCTGCTCGGAGCTGTGCCTGCACGCTGGGATCCTGTGGCGCGGAGTGAGCGCGGGTCCAACATAAAACTCGCGACCTGAAGGTGGGCGGAAAAAGCGCAGGAGATCCAGCAACTAGCCGTCAATCATGGATTTTTTTGCGCAGTCAAGACCACCTACGGCCCAAGCACCCAAGGTCCTACTCCACTGAGGGCCAAGAACAGAGAGGTACTCATCAAGGTCAGAGAGGCAGTCTGTGCCCGCCGGAAGGAGCACTTCGAAGATCTCCTTAACTGAGACTCTATCTTCGACGTGAGTGTCCTCGACTCCATCCCGCTACCAGCCACCACCTCAGCACAACACCAGCCCGGCATGAGGTTAAAATGGCCATTTGACAACTGAAGAACAAGGCCCCAGGAGCAGATAGAATCCCCCCCGAAGCACAAGCTTGGCAGAGAAGCACTATTGGCACGAATCCATGAAATCATTTCTCTTATCTGGAAGGAGGAGAGCATGCCAGGGGATCTCGGAGATGCTGTAATCGTGACCATCTTCAAAAAAGGTGACGGGTCCGATTGCGGTAATTACAGATGAGTTTCCCTGCTGCCTACCACAGGGAAAGTAATCGCAAGAATCCTCCTCAATTATCTCCTCCCAGTGGCTGGAGCACCTCCCAGAGTCGTAATGTAGATTCCACCCACTAAGGGGCACAATGGACATAAGAACATAAGAAATAGGAACAAGAGTAGGCCATACAGCCCCTCGAGCCTGCTCCACCATTCAATAAGATCATGGTTGATCTGATCATGGACTCGGGTCCACTTCCCCGCCCGCTCCCCATAACCCCTTATCGTTTAAGAAACTGGCTATTTCTGTCTTAAATGTATTCAATGTCCCAGATTCCACAGCTCTCTGAGGCAGCGAATTCCACAGATTTACAACCCTCAGAGAAGAAATTTCTCCTCATCTCTGTTTTAAATGGGTGGCCCCTTATTCTAAGATCATGCCCTCTAGTTCTAGTCTCCCCCATCAGTGGAAACATCCTCTCTGCAACCCCCTCATAATCTTATACGTGTCGGTAAGATCACCTCTCATTCTTCTGAACTCCAATGAGTAGAGGCCCAACCTGCTCAACCGTTCCTCATAAGCCAACCCCCTCGTCCCCGGAATCAACCTAGTGAACCTTCTCTGAACTGGCTCCAAAGCAAGTATATCCTTTCGTAAATATGGAAACCAAAACTGCACACAGTATTCCAGGTGTGGCCTCACCAAAACCTTGTATAGCTGTAGCAAGACTATGCTGCTTTTATACTCCATCCCCTTTGCAATAAAGGCCAAGATACCATTGGCCTTCCTGATCACTTGCTTCACCTGCATAATATCCTTTTGTGTTTCATGCACATGTACCCCCCAAGCCCCGCTGTACTGCGGCACTTTGCAATCTTTCTCCATTTAAATAATAACTTGCTCTTTGGTAGAAAAAATCAAAGTGCATGACCTCACACTTTCTGACATTATACTCCATCTGCCAAATTTTTGCCCACTCACTTAGCCTGTCTATGTCCTTCTGCAGATTTTTTGTGTCCTCCTCACACATTGCTTTTCCTCCCATCTTTGTATCATCAGCAAACTTTGCTATGTTACACTCAGTCCCTTCTTTCAAGTCGTTAATATAGATTGTAAATAGTTGGGGTCCCAGCACCGATCCCTGCGACACCCCACTAGTTACTGGTTGCCAACCAGAGAATGAACCATTTATCCTGACACCCTGTTCTCTGTTAGTTAGCCAATCCTCTATCCATGTTAATATATTACCCCGAATCCCGTGAACTTTTATCTTTTATGTGGCACCTTGTCAAATACCTTCTGGAAGTCCAAATACACCACATCCACTAGTTCCCCTTTATCCACCCTGTTCAGTACATCCTCAAAGAACTCTACCGCGCTCTTCACCGTGTTTCAAATTGAAAACAAATGCAGGGAACAGCAACAACCTCTGTACATGCCTTCTCCCAGTGGCTGAAAAGCTCCTCCCAGAGTCGCAACCGGGATTCTGGAGTGTCCTCAAATTCGACTGCCTTGAAAAGTTTGTCACGATCCTCCGCTTGCTTCACGATGACATGTAAGCCGTGATCCTGACCAATGGACCACCACAGAGCCAATACATTAGCGGGCCGGGGTCAAGCAGGGCTGTGTCATTGCACCAACACTCTTCTCAATCTTCCTTGCTGCGATGCTCAATCTCACCCTCAATAAGCTCCCCGCTGGAGTGGAGCTAATCTACAGAACAAACGGGAAATTGTTCAACCTCCGTCACCTCCAGTCCAGATCCAAAGTTATCCCATCCTCTGTCATTGAATTACAGCAAGCAGACAACGCTTGCGTTTGCACACACTCGGAAGTTGAACTCCAAACCATCGTCAACACCTTCACGAGAGCATAGGCCTTACACTAAACATCCATAAGACAAAGGTTCTATATCAACCTGCTCCCGCCACACAGTACTACCCTCCAATTATCAAGATCCATGACGAGGCCTTGGACAACGTGGACTATTTTCCATACCTCAGGAGCCTACTGTCAACAAGGGCAGACGCCAATGACGAAGTCCAACTTTGGCTTCAGTGTGCCAGTGCAGTGTCCTCAGGTCGCCTGAGGAAGAGGGTGTTTGAAGACCAGGATCTCAAATCTGGCACCAAGCTCATGGTGTACAAAGCAGTAGTGATACCCGCCCTCCTATATGCTTCAGAGACATGGACAATATACAGCAGGCGCCTCAAAGTACTGGAGAAGTACCACCAACACTGCCTCCGCAAGATCCTGCAAATCCATTGGCAGGATAGGCACACCAACGTAGGTGTTCTCGCTCAGGCCAACATCCCCAGCATTGAAGCATTGACCATGCTTGATCAGCTCTGATGGCTGGGCCATATCGTCTGCATGCCCGATACTAGACTCCCAAAACAAGCGCTCTACTCAGAGCTCCGACACGACAAGCGAGTCCCAGGTGGGCAGAGGAAAACCGCCTTGAAAAATGACAACATCCCCATCAACACCTGGGAATCCCTGGATCAAGACTGCTCAAAGTGGAGGAGAAGCATCCGGGAAGGTGCCGAACACCTCGCGTTGCTTCGCCGGCAGCACGCGGAAGGAGCACTCGACAACCCAAACAACCCACCTGTCCCTTCAACCACCATCTGCCCCACCTGTGACAGAGACTGTACGTCCTGCATGGGACTCATCAGGGCCTGTGGAAGCAAGTCATCCACCACTCCGAGGGACTGACCAATGAGGAACCGCGCATGCCCAGTGCATCCATCCTTCCCTCCGCTCGGAGCTGCGCCTGCGTGCTGGAACCCTGTGGCGCGGAGTGGGCGGGGGCTTCCAGCGAAAGCCGTTTATGTCCGTTAAGAGTCGCGATTGGTGACGTAAAGTGAGTTTTCTCCGCTCCGATTGGGCAGCGAATCACGCGGGGGGGAGGAGGAGAATAAAGGAAAATGCCGCCAACCGGAGAGCCGCCGGTCCGGGTCCCGCGCGGAGCTGCTGCAATTTGGCGGAGCGCGCTCGAGGGACACGTGAACGGGTCCGCCGCCTGATTGACGGGAGCTTCCGACCCATGGGGAGACAGGGACGGGGCTGGAGGAGTGAGCCGGCAGCGGGTCCTCCAACCAATCGGGGAGCCCGAAGGGCGGAACTTGCGCCGCTGATTGGATGAGCCGCAGGGCAGCGACTTTGTGCCGCCCCTTGTTCAGGGCCCGGAGTCCGGGGAGGCTGTGCGCCTTTGTTCAGGGCCCGGGAAGGCTGTGGGTCTTTATTAGACACAAGGCCTCTCATCAAATGAGATATTTGACAACAGAATGTCTCAGTTTTTTTTAAATGTGTCATTCATCAGAATAAGACAAAGTACTGGTCAAATTGGCAGCTTAATAAAATCTCATCATATTTATAAAAAGACTTGCATTTATATAGTAACTTTCAAGACCACCGGATGGCTCAAAGCGCTTTACAGCCAATGAACTACTTTTGAAATGTAGTCACTGTTGTAATGTAGGAAACGCAACAGCTAATTTTGCACAGTGCAAGTTTCAACAAAGGGATTATGGGGTTCAGGCAGAAAAGTGGAGTTGAGGTCGAAGATCAGCCATGATCTTAATGAATGGCAGAGCAGGCTCAAAGGGCCGAAAGACCTACTCCTGTTCCTAATTCTTATGTTCTTAAACAGCAATGTGATAATGACCAGACACCAGGGAGAATACCCCTGCTCTTCTTCGAAATAGTGCCATGGGATCTTTTACGTCCACCTGAAAGGGCAGACGGGGCCTCAGTTTAATGTCTCCTCCAAAAGTCGGCACCTCTGACAGTGCACCACTCCCTCAGTAATGCACTGAAGTGTT
Source organism: Pristiophorus japonicus (assembly GCF_044704955.1). Lineage (NCBI taxonomy): Eukaryota > Metazoa > Chordata > Chondrichthyes > Pristiophoridae > Pristiophorus > Pristiophorus japonicus. The sequence goes on along the minus strand of NC_091996.1, from coordinate 73,571,775 downwards.
AGCCTGGATTTATGTGCTCTGGTCTCTGGAGTGGGACTTGAACCCACAACCTTCTGATTCAGAAACGAGAGTGCTACCCACTGAGCCACTGGATAGTCACTAATAAATCCAACAGGGAATCCAGGAGCAACTTTTTACCTCGAGAGTGGTAAGAATGTGAAACTCGCTACGACAAGGAATAGTTGAAGCAAACAGCAAAGATGCATTTACCGGGAAGCCAGATAAACACACGAGGGAGAAAGCAACAGAAGGATTATGTTGATCGCGTTGGACGAAGTAGGGTGGGAGGAGGCTCAGACAGAGCAGAAACACTGGCATAGAGCAGTTGAGCCGAATGGCCTGTTTCTGTGCTGTACTTTTGATGTAATTCTATGTACAACCATGAAAGGTTCATGTTGCCCCAGATGTCTGCAGGGCCCTATGTTGCAGAGAGTATGAACTCACTGGTGTTCCAGGAGGGTGATGATGACTCGGAGCAGACACACAGCTTAACTGCAGCATGAGAGCGCTTATGTAACATCAAGGGCTGGAAGTCTAAACGGGGTGCTAATTTGTGAAACGTTGACAAAGTAACACTAATGATTCTGAGCTTCTGCTAAATTTGCTGTTGGCACTCCAAGAAAGAACTGGGGCGCTAAATCAAGTGCTAATTACCTCACTAGGGCGCTACAGGGGCTCTACCAGCAGGGCGACAATGAATTTCAGGTGCAATGCAATCAGGAATGATCATTCACACTGGCTCCTTCCAGCTCTTAAAGGGGAGGTTCCATCATGCAGATCCTCATTATCAACATTGCTGGCTGTGAAGGCAACCTACAAGCAACTGAATCCGGTAATTCTCATGGCTGCTCCCAGTCCCAGGGAGGGGGCTCGCCGTTTCACTGACCAGGCATTGGTCGTGAGAGTGGAGCGAAGGAGGGCAATGCTGTTCCTGGCCACTGGAAGGAGGCCATTGCCCCAGGTCTTCAGGGCAGTGTGGAGGGAAGTGGCCCACAACATCTCAGCCTGTAGTGTGGTCGTCAGGAGCCTGACACAGTGCTGGAAGAAAATCAACAACCTCAGGTGGTCAGGGTGTATAGATGCTTCAACAAGTCCTACTTACCAGCAACTGAACCTCAGTCTATGCACACTGCACAAACCACAACACCCCCACCACTCACCCACCAAACATCTTCATTTCCTAAAACTTTCATCCACATCTCATGCCCTGACTACAATTACAGCTATTCAATGACGGCAGGCATATCTCCCAGACATATAGCTGCACTCACTCACACACATTCAGTTCCCTTGCAGATCAAAATGGCCTACAATAGGAGGGAGCAGCAGAGAACAGGCGGGGGTGATATGCAGCTCCAGCAGCTTACAGACCTGGAGGAGCGAGTGCTGCGGCTCATTGGACACCAGGTGGTGGCCACTATGGCCATCGACGACATTGACCCTGATGGGGGCAACAACAGTATCTTCATCCCCTCTCCTCTCATCCCACTTCCCCCTCACACCAGAAGCTTTTCTCACTTTCCAGCTCCTGATACTGTCTGCATTCCTTGCTCCATTCATGCCCCCCAGCCCTCACCTTAATCCGAGTCTTGTGCCTTTATGCTTTAAGACAATCAGCAACCAGATGATCAGCCTGTCCCTGAACATCCCAGTGAGAGTGAGGAGGGAGAAGAGGAGGAGGAGGAGCAAAGCACCGCATCACTATATCTCTCATCTGCGGGCACTACGTCAGATACTGCCACTACGCGTTTGTTAGCGGTTAGCTTAGTAGAGCGGTCTGCACTGGTTGATGCACCGGGGACGAATGGCCTGCAGCAAGGCCAGGGGGAAAGGGTAGCTCGGGGGTCAGCTCCCCAGAGGACAAGTTTGCATGCAAGTGTTGCTGCACAGGACTTAGATGAGGACCTTGATGGGGAGGCGTTCACAAGAAGGCTGATGGCCATGCACTCGGAGATGATAGGTGCAATGGCAAGGATGGCCAAGAGCCTCTCGCAATGGTAAGGAGCATGGAGGAGACCACCTCCAACATTGCACAGAGCTCTGCGCACACCATGGAGCCCATCATTTCCAGTCTGTAGAGGATGGTGGACTCCAGAGAGATCATTGGGACTCAGACCTCATGACGCATGTTGTGGGCGATGTGGTAGCATCCGTTGCAGCACAGGCAGAAGCCACACAATGCAATGCCTTAGTGCTGTAATGTAATCAATGGTTGGTGGCATCGAGTCTCAGACTGTCTCATGCTGTCTCAGCTTGGTGCCATGCAAGCTCTGTCTGCTGCCATCATCGCTGGGTCCACCACAGTCCACCGGGGATCTTATGGTGTCTCAGCAGGCCACCAATCTGTGCTCCAGCAGATCGGTAGGGATGCTGAGGCGCTGCCCCGGGGGAATGGCGGTGTGTCAGTGGAGCAGGAACCTGCTGTCCTCTCTCAGGATGACAACATTCCTGATCCCACCACTGCCACTCCTCCATTGCACTTGTCGCTGCCTTTCATCCAGCCAGCCCACACTGCCTCCACCCATCCTGAGGTGGTGCAGTCTACAGCCGGGCCTTCCAGGCCCAGAACTGGTCGAGGATGTCCCGCAAGGTTGTCTGTAGTCTCTGGCACCGACACTCAGCAGCCCTGCTGCAGCCACTGGGGAGACACTACATAGGAGCAGAAGATTAGGAAAAGGCACTGTAAAGAGGGGAAGTAAGGGTTTGCACAAGGGTGATTAGTTAATATTTTTGTATATATGTGGTTACAGAAGTTGGATAAATTTATTAATGCAACAGGGCAGATTTGGTGCTGTGTCTCATTTCAGCTTTGCGCTGTGATATGGAATGAGAAATTGATGGGGAAGCGCTGAGCAACCGGGAAGTGGCCTCAAATTCACTGGAACCGGTCTGATGAGGCGATCATGGACTGCCCTTCCACGAGCACGATTGAGTGGCTGCCTCCTCCCTCACTGCTGTTCGTGCTCTTGTTCCTCCTCTTCCTCGTCTCCCTCTTCCTCCTCCTGAGGTGGTGCGGCTATGCCTGGTGGCAATGGCTGCACCCTTATGATGGGCAAGTTGGTAAGCAGATGACAACGTAAAGGGACATCTGCTCAGCCGAGTGCTGGAGGGCTCCTCCTGAACGGTCAAGGCAGCAGAACCGTTACTTGAGCACTCCGATGGTCTGCTTAATAATGTTCCTGGTGGCAGCATTGCTGTCATTATATGAGTGCTGGGCACGAGTGTTGGAATTACGGAGGGGAGTCATGAGCCAGGTGGCGAACGGATAACCCTTGTCTCCCAGCAGCCAGCAACCAGCCGCAAGCTGGATGTGGTGGCTGGAACAGAGCTGCCACATTGGTCTGGCACAGGATGAAGGCATCGTGGCTGCTGCCAGGATAGCGGGCATTGACGATGAGGATTCTGCGTGTGTGGTCGCACACCAACTGCGCATTCAGTGAATGGTAGCCTTGGCGGTTAGGGAATACCTCAGGATTGTTCTGCAGTGCCTGCAAAGTGACGTGGGTGCAGTTAAAGGCGCCTTGCACCATGGGGAAGCCAGCTACCCTGGCGAAGCCACATGTACGCTCTCTTTCTGGTGATGGAGAAGGAAATGTAGTCCCTTCTCCTTCTGTAGAGAGCGTCTGTGACCTTGCGGATGCAGCAATGCATGGTGAACAGCGATACATTAGCTATGTCTCCTGTTGCAGACTGGAAGGATCTGCTGGTGTAGAAATTGAGGGCGATGGTGACCTTGACTGGCACTGAGAGAGCCGTGCTCACCCTGGTCTGAGGCTGGAGGTCTGGTTGCAGGAGGTGGCGGAGCTCTGTGACCACGTCCTTGCTGAAGCAGAGCCTTTTACGACAATGTTCCTCGGTGAAATTGATGTAGAAGTGCTCCCAGAATACCCTGGATGGTCCGCCTCCTGTTGACAGCCCTGTTGCCCTGCTCCTTCTGGCCACAGTTTGCAATCTTTCTCTCTGCCTCCGACGTTGCTGCTGGAGGGCGAGGTCCAGTGTCAGTACAGCCACCTTTAACGTATGGAAATAGAGTACTTTTAAATCTCACCTGAGTGACACTGAACAATTTTTATGAGGCAGAAGACTCCTGAAACTGAAAAAGGCTTAAATTGCTGGACGCAGCTGTTTGCCTATCTCAACCTGACCAAGCAGCATTCTTTGGCCACTACAAATAAACCGATATTGATGCCTTTAAATACCACTCCTTCAGCGGCCATCCGACTGCATACTGCCTCCTCCTCCTCCTGCTGTTGTCGACGGCAGGCGCAGTGGCAGGGAGCGAGTGATTTTCTGATCCAGGGCGGTAACAGGGAGCTGTCCACTGGATGATGCCACGATCAACGGGGCGCTATAGACCGAGGCGGTCAGTTGTTAGCGCTATGGAAGTTCGCGGACGTCGCGCCCTGTCAGGAACCCCTTAGCACCCCGTTACCGCCCCCCCACAGCAGTGGCTAACAGGAGGAGCAAACCAGGCCAAGTTCTCCCCCAAGTTATTGGATCTTTGATGGTTCTTCCCAAGGTCAGATTATTTAAACAGTCTCGTCAGTGTGAACTCGCTGGTGTGTGCGCAGGGTGGATGACAGAGTGAATTGCTTGTATGGTCCGGGCCTAGGGGAGGCTGTGGGGGTATATTCTGCTTATTTTATACAAGGCTTTTAGTTTCACAATGACTGGCTCAGTTTTTAAGAATAGATTTACAGGAAATGAGTGGAATCGAACCACCAGTCACGATTTTGCTTCCAATTTCCACCCCTCCCTCACCTTCACATGGTCCATGTCCGACTCTTCCCTTCCTCGACTCCTCTATTGCCATTTCAGGGGTGAGGCTGTCGACTAATATCTGTAATCAGCCCACTGACTCCCACAGCTACCTCGATTACACTTCCTCCCATCCCTCTTCCTCTTTGTTGCCTCTGTTCTGATGATGCTACCTACCATAACAGTGCTTCAGATATGTCTTCCTTTTTCCTCAAGCGAGGATTACCTTCCACCATGGTTGGCAAAGGCCCTCGACTATTTCCATCCCATTTCCCGTACTTTTGCTCTCACCACTTTCCCTCCCTCCCAGAACCACACTAGGGTCCCCCTTGTCCTCACCTTCCACCTCACCAGCTTCAACATTCAACGGATCATATTCTGCACACTTTCCCCTCCCCTCCCCTTTCAGCATTCCGAAGGGTCCATTCCCTCTGCCACATCCTGATACACTCTTAAATCACCCTCTCTATGTCCCCCGTCATCCTCTCGTGCAAGCGCAGGAGATGCAACTTTTATCTGTTTGTGTTCCAGTGGAATCGAACCACTGCAGTCACAATGTGGACACTGTGGTGTGTCAATGGGTGGGATACACCAGGATCTGTTTCCACACACTGAGGTTGACTCTAATGATCCAGAGTCCTAGGGTTTCTAATACCAGATAATGAACCGCACAAGAACAGAACTGTCTCCCCAGGCTTTATTAAGAACGCAGCATAACACAGATCGGGTGATAATTCCCCCAGTCTGCAGAATAGATGTACAGTGGATTCACACACAATCTTCTCGAGTCTGTTCCAACTGACAACAGCTTAATTGGCCTGTTCTTATACACAAGCTTGGTTACCGTTCAGGAAATGGGATTGTTTGGACCCGTCTGTTGACTGCCTCCTGAACCCCTGCTAATTCCAGGAATTTAGTCCATCTGTGACCAGACTATAACCACAAGCCCGTCTGGTTATCACATCTATACAGCCCGTGGGGTTATTATTAGACTCACACCCAGACACTGTGCCTTTACTTGTCAGGTACTTCATCCCCTAACACGGGTACAGAGGCTCAAAAATGTTTCATTCATCAGAAAAAGACAAAGTACAACAACATACTAGTCACCTTAACAGAATCTCCTCATATTTATGGTCCAGTCAGGAATTCAGGAGAAGCATCTTTCTCAGAGAGTGGTTAGAATGTGGAACTTGCCACCACATGGTGTGGTTGAGGCCAATAGTATCGATGCATTTAAGGAAAAGCCAGATAAACACATGAGGGACAAAGCAACACAAAGTTACTTTGATAGGGTTAATTGAAGTAGGGTGAAAGGAGGCTCGTGTGGAGCATAAACCCCGGCACGGACCAGTTGGGCCAAAAGGCCTGTTTCTGTGCCGTACATTCTCAGTGATACCATGAAAGGTCAAGTAAAGGGAATCATCAGAATAACAGTTTGAAAGATTAAACAGCAGTACAAGAATTTATAAAACATTAATCCATTCCACATTCATGTCGCCCCAGCTTTCTGCAGGGCCCTATGCTACAGAACAGTGTGAACTCGCTGGTGTGTCAGCAGAGTCGAGGACTGAGGGAATCCCTCTCCACACACGGAGCAGGTGAACAATCTCTTGCCAGCTCTCTCCAGCTGGTGTCTCTTCAGCTCCTGGGACCTTTTAAAGTTTTTCCCACAGCCCACACGTTTCACTGGCCTGTCCCCAGTGTGAACTCGCAGGTGGGACGGCCGAGTGAATCCCTTCCCACACATTATCATAGGCAGTCCCTCGGAATCGAGGAGGACTTGCTTCCACTCCCAAAGTGAGTTCTTTGATGGCTGAACAGTCCGATACGAGAGCCACAGACCCTGTTACAGGTGGGACAGACATTCGTCGAGGGAAGGGGTCGGTGGGACTGGTTTGCCGTGCGTTCCTTCCGCTGCCTGCGCTTGGTCTCTTCATGCTCTTTGCGTTGAGACTCAAAGAGCTCAATGCCCTCCCGGATGTACTTTCTCCACCTCGGGCGGTCTGCGGCCAAGGTCTCCCAGGTGTCAGTGATGATGTCGCACTTTACCAGGGAGGCTTTGAGGGTGTCCTTATAACATTTCCGCTATCCTCCTTTGGCTCGTTTACCACGAAGGAGCTCCGCATAAAGCATTTGCTGAGGGAGTCTCGTATCTGGCATGCGAACTATGTGGCCTGCCCAGCAAAGCTGATCTTCCATGGGTGATCTTCCGACACACAGAGCAGTGAACGGCCTCTCCCAGTGTCACCTTGCTGGTGTCTAAGCAGAGTCGAGGACCAAGTGAATCTCTTCCCACACGGAGCAATGAAATGGTCTGTCGCCAGTGTGAACACACTGGTGTGCTATCAGAATCCCAAAGCTTTTAAAGCTCTTTCCACAGTCAGAACATTTAAAAGGTCTCTCATCAGTGTGTGCATTTGGAACAAATGTGTAATTTTGGGATTGGCTGGCTGTAACTAGTGGGGTTTCGCAAGGATCGGTGCTTGGGCCCCAGCTATTCACAATCTACATCAATGATTTGGATGAGGGACCAAATGTAATTTATCCAAGTTTGCTGATGATACAAATCTAGGTGGGAATGTAAATTGTGAGGAGGCTGCAAAGAAGCTTCAAGGGGTTATAGACCGACTGAGTGGGAAGAACATGGCAAATGGTATATAATGTGGAGAAATGTGAAGTTATCCACTTTGGTAGGAAAAATAGAAAAGCAGAGAATTTTTTAAACGGTGAGAGATTGGGAAATGTTGATGTTCAGAGGGACCTGGGTGTCCTTGTACACAAATCACTGAAAGTTAACATGCAGGTACAGCAAGCAATTAAAAAAGCAAATGGTATGTTGGCCTTTATTACAAGAGGATTTGAGTATAAGAGCAAAGATGTATAACTGCAATTATATAGGGCCCTGGTGGGACCGCACCTGGAGTATTGTGTACTGTTTTGGTCTCCTTACCTAAGGAAGGATATACTTGCCATAGAGGGAGTGCAACGGATGTTCAGCAGACTGATTACTGGGATGGGAGGCTTGTCCTATGAGGAGAGATTGAGTAGACAGGCCTATATTCTCTAGCGTTTAGGTGATCTCATTGAAACATACAAAATTCTTACAGGGCTTGACAGGGTAGATGCAGGGAGGATGTTTCCACTGACTGTGGCGTCTAGAACCAGGGGTCACAGTCTCAGAATAAGGGGTCGGCCATTTAGGACAGAGATGAGGAGAAATTTCTTCACCGAGAGGGTGCTGAATCTTTGTAATTTTCTAGCCCAGAGGGCTGCGGAGGCTGTGTCGTTGAGTATATTCAAGACAAAGATCGATAGATTTTTAGATATTAAGGGAATCAAAGGATATGGGAAAGTGGAGTTAAGGTAGAAGATCAGCCATGATCTCATTGCATGGCAGAGCGGGCTCGAGGGGCCGAATGGCCTACTCCTGCTCCTGCTTCTTATGTTCTTATGAACAAGCTGGTGTCCCTTCAGAATCCTGGAGCTTCTAAAGCTCATCCCACAAACAGAATATTTAAATGGTCTCTCATCAGTGTGATATTGCTGGTGTCTCAGCAGGTGGGATGACTGAGTGAATCCCTTCCCACACACAGAGCAGGTGAATGGTCTCTCCCCAGTGTGAATCCGCTGGTGTATCCGCAGACTCGAGGACTGAATGAATCTCTTCCCACACACAGGGCAGCTGAACGGTCTCTCATCAGTGTGAACCCGTTGGTGTGTCAGCAGGGTGAATGACCGAGCAAAATGCTTCCCACACATGGAGCAGTGAAATGGTCTGTCCCCACTGTGAGTACGCAGGTGTGTCATCAGATTCCCAAAGCTTTTGAAGCTCTTCCCACAGTCAGAACATTGAAATGGTCTCTCATCAGTATGAACTCGCTGGTGTCTCAGCAGGTGAGGTGACTGACTGAATCCCTTCCCACACTCAGAGTAGGTGAATGGAATCTCTCCTGCTCTCTCCCACTGATGTCTCTTCAGATCCTGGGACATTTCAAGTCTCTTCCCAGTCAAAACATTTTTTAATTTGTGTCTCACCACAATGAACAAGTTGGTGTCTCAGGAGGGTGGAAGAATGAGTGAGTCACTTCAAAAACACGGAGCAAGTCAACGGTCCCTCAACGGTTTCAGAAGCATGGATGGTGCAATTAATCCCTCCCCACTAATGGAGCGGGATAAAGATCTCTCTTTCTCGTGTGAATTTGCTGGTGTTAATCGGAGCGGATAACTAAGTAAATCCCTTCCCTCACATGGAGTGGTGAACGGGCTCTCCCCAGTGTGAACTCGCTGGTGTCTCTTCAGGTACTTGTAGATTTTGAAGTTCTTCCCACACTCACAAGGTTTAAAAGTTCTCTCATCCGTGTGAACTAGCTGGTGTGCCAGACGATTCGAGGACTGATTGAATCAGGGCCTGAGGAATCGTGTGACTGTCAGATCTTGACGTGATGTTTGGTTTGCGCTTCCTGTCTGTAAATGCTTCACTTCTAAAACCCTGTAAAAGGAGTGAAGATAAAACTCAATACAGAGAAATGGTGATACATTTTGTCAGGAAGAATGAGGAGAGACAATACATGCTAAATGGTACAATTTTAACAGGGCTGCAAGAGAGACCTGGGGCTGGCTGTGCACAATTCTTGGAAAGTGGCAGGACAGGTTAACAAAACCAGGAATTTATGCTAAACCTATATAAAACACCAGTGCATCTCACTCTCCAACCAATATTCTGTTCTGAGTACTGGTGAGGGCGATGGTTCCTCTGGGGAGTACAGCCAGAGCCAGATCCACGTCACCACGGGTGGCTCAGCTAAATGGGGGCGAGGGGGAGCAGGGAGGAGGAGTAAGTTGGGAAAGCAATAGTGGTAGGGGATTCGATAGTTAGGGGAGCAGACAGGCGTTTCTGCGGCCGCAGATGTGACTCCAGGATGGTATGTTGCCTCCATGGTTACAGGGTTAAGGATGTCACTAAGTGATTGCAGAACATTCTGAGGGGGAAGGGTGAACAGCCAGAGGTCGTGGTCCATATCGGTACCAACAATAAAGGCAGAAAAATGGATGACGTCCTGCAAGCAGATTTTAGGGAGCTTGGAAAGAGATTAAAAAGCATGACATTAAAAGTAGTAATCTCCGGATTACTCCCGGTGCCACGTGCGAGTATAGAAATAGGAGGATAGAGCAGATGAATGTATGGCTGGAGAGATGGTGCAGGAGGGAGGGCTCCAGATTCCTGGGGCATTGGGGCCGGTTCTGGGGGAGGCGGGACCTGTACAGGCTGGATGATTTGCACCTCAACAGAGCCGGGACCAATATCCTTGTCGGGTGGTTTGCTAGTGTTTTTGGGGAGGGTTTGTACTAAGTTGACAGGGGGATGGGCACCAGGATGTAGCATTAGAAAGGAGAAACAAAGGGCACAAAGGATTGGGAGAGACAGATACCACCAAAGCAAGAAATAGTAAGGAATTAGGTGGGGTCAGACTAAGAGAACACAGGATGGTTTAAAATAGGTTTACAGTGTATGTATGTGAACGCATGAAGCATAGCAAACAAGATTGGTGAGCTGCAGGTGCAAATAGCCATATGAGAATCTGATGTCGTGGCAATAATGTAGACCTGGCTCAAAAAGGGGCAGGATTGGGTATTAAATATTCCTGTATATAGGGTTCTCATGAAAAATAGGTAAGGAAAGAAAGGAGGTGGTGTGGCAGTATTAAGGAGAATGTTACAGTGCTGGAGAGAGAGGATGTCCTGGAGGTGTCATGGACAGAATCTAGATGGCTACAGTTAAGGAATAGAGGTGCCACTACACTACTCGATGTATTCTATCGGCCACTAACTAATGCTAATAATATAGGACATGATGTACACTAGCATGGACAAGATGGGCCAATGGCCTCCTCCTGTGTCATGATATTTCTATAATTCTATGATTTATGGAGGAGCAAATTTGCAGAGATGCCAGAACTAGTGATCATGGGGAACTTCAACTATCCTAATATAGACTGGGCTGGTAATAGTGTGAAGAGCAGAGAGGGGGAAGAATTTCTGAAATGTGTTCAGGAAAACTTTCTTGATCAGTATGTTTCTGGTCCAATGAGGAAGGAGGCATTGCTGGATCTGGTTCTGGGGAATGAGGTAGGTCAAGTGGAGCAAGTGACACTGAGTGACTGTACATGGGGATTCCAACATTGGGACTGTAAGTAGAGATTCTAAACCTTGGACTGTACATGGGAATTCTAACCCAGGGACTGTACATGGGGATTCTAACCCTATGAGTGTACAAGGGGACCCAGCTCTGGGACTTTTCTGTTATAATTGTGTGGGATGTAAACCGTAAGCTCAGTACTGACCAGCACCTTTAGGAGAAATGGTGTGAAATCCGATGCGCGGAGAGTGAGAATCAAATAACTACCGTAATAATTTCGTCTCCTAGGCACTGGGCAAATCGTGTTTAATCAGCTTGATCGAGTTTTTTTTAAATGAGAGGACAGGGCTGATGAGGGTAATGCGGTTGAGGTAGTGTACATGGAATTCCAAGAGGCGTTTGACAAAGTGCTACATAATAGGCTTGCCAGGAAAATTGAAGCCCATGGAATAAAAGGGTTAGTGGCAGCATGGATAGAAAATTGGCTGAGTGACAGGAAACAGAAAGTAGTGGCGAACGGTTGTTTTTCAGACTGGAGGAAGGTATACAGTGGTGTCCCCTAGGGGTCGGTTCTAGGACCACTGCTTTTCTTGAGATATATTAATGACTTGGATGTGGGTGTACAGGGTACGATTTCAAAATTTGCAAATTAGACAAAACTTGTAATTATAGTGAACAGTGAGGAGGAGAGTGATAGACTTCAGGAAGTCATAGACAGACTGGTGAAATGGGCAGACACGTGGTAGATTACATTTAATGCATTAAATGTAAGTGGTGCATTTTAGTGTAAAGAATGAGAGGAATAAACTAAATGGTACAATCCTAAAGAGGATGCACGAACAGAGAGACCTGGGAGTATGTGTGCATAACCCAGGAATGAGGAATTTTCCGGGCTGTGAGGAAAGGGCGGGGAGTGGGACTAGCTGAGGGTCGGCACGGGCTCAACGGGCCGAATGGCCTTCCGTGCTGTAACCTTTCTATGATTCTAACCTTCTGACTCAGGGCGAGACAGAGTGCTCCCAACTGAGCCCCAGCCCACACTTAGAATGTGAGCCCGTGGGTTGTGAACAAAGAGCCTTGCTAACAAAGACTCACAGCCTCCCCGCACCCCGAACAAGGGCGGCACAAAGTCGATGCCCTGCGGGTCAACCAATCAGCAGCCCAAGTCCCGCCCCTCGGGCTCGCCGATTGGTTGGAGGACCCGCTGTTGGCTCGCACCTCCAGCCCCGCCCCTTCGATGCCCATTGGTCGGAACTTCCCGTCAATCAGGAGGCGGGCCCGGGTCACATGTTCTTCGAGCGCGCTCCGCCAAACTGCAGCAGCTCCGCGCGGGGCCCGGACCGGCGGCTCTCAGGTTGGCGGCATTTCCCTTTATTCTCCCCCTCCCCCCCCCCCCGCGCGCGACTCGCTGCCCAATCGTAGCAGAGGAAACTCACTTAACGTCACCGGTCGCAACTGCAACGGACACAAACACTTTTCCCATAAAGCGCCGCGCCCACTCCGCACCACAGGGTCCCAGCGCGCAGGCGCAGATCCGAGCCGGGGGGGAGGGGGAGGGGGGAGGGGCGGTTGGTGTCCTCTGGGCATGCGCAGTTATTACTCATGGTGACCAAGAGGGCCGCTGTGCTGAACGCGTCTGCGCATGCGCGGACTCAGCTGTCAATCACCCATCAGGCAGACCAGGCTGCTGGTGAGACCTGGAACATCATAGACACATTAAATTGGTAAAGGTAGACTGGAGGCCGAGCTCATGGAATGCATTCGTGAGTTTCCTGGAACAATACATCAGAACATAAGAAATAGGAGCTGGAGTTGGCCATTTGGCCCCTCGAGTTTGCTCCGCCATTCAATGAGATCATGGCTGATCTGATCATGGATTCAGCTCCACTTCCCTGCCTACTCCCCAAACCCTTCACTTTCTTATCGCTGAAAAATCTGTCGATCTCCACCTTAAATATATTCAATGACCCAGCCTCCACAGCTCTCTGGGGCAGAGAATTCCACAGATTTACAACCCTCTGAGAAAAGAAATTCCTCCTCATCTCAGTTCTAAATGGGCGGCCCCTTATTCTTAAACTATGCCCCAGAGGTTTGATTCACCCATGAGTGGAAACATTCTCACTGCATCCACCTTGTCGAGCCCCCTCAGTATCTATATGTTTCAATAAGATCACCTCTCAATCTTCTAAACTCCAATGAGTATAGGCCCAACCTGCTCAACCTTTCTTCCTAATCAACCGCTTCATCTCAGGAATCAACCTCGTGAAGCTTCTCTGAATTGCCTCCAATGCAAGTATATTCCCCCTTAAATACGGAGACCAAAACTGTATGCAGTACTCCAGGTGTGGCCTTACCAATACCCTGTACAGTTGCAGCAAAATTCCCTGCTTTTATACTCCATCCCCCTTGCAATAAAGGTCAACATTCCATTTGCCTTCCTGATTACTTGCTGTACCTGCATACCAACTTTTTGTGTTTCATGCACAAGGACCCTCAGGTTCCTCTGTACTGTAGCATTTTGTAATCTCCATTTAAATAATAATATATATATTTTTTTCCTACCAAAGTGGATAACGGCACATTTTCCCACATTATACTCCATCTGCCAAATGCTTGCCCACTCACTTAGCCTTGTCTATATCCCTTTGCAGATTATTTGTGACATCACAACTTGCTTTCCCACCCATCTTTGTATCATCAGCAAACTTGGCTATATTACACTCGGTTCCTTCATTGAAGTCATTAATATAGATTGTAAATAGTTGAGGCCACAGCACCGATTTCTGTGGCACCCCACAAGTTACTGTTTGCCAAGCTGAAAATGACCCATTTATCCCGATTCAGTTTTCTGCTAGTTAGCCAATCTCCTACCGTTGCTAATATATTACCCCCCAACCCCATGAGCTCGTATCTTGTGCAATAACCTTTTATGTGGCACCATATCAAATGCCTTCTGGAAATCCAAATACATCACACCCAGTGGTTCTCCCTCATCCACCCTGCTCATTACATCCTCAAAGAACTCCAGTAAATTTGTCAAACATGATCTCCCTTTCATAAAACCATGCTGACTCTGGTGATTGAATCATGCTTTTCCAAATGTCCCGCCACTGCTTAATAATGGATTCCAGCATTTTCCCAACAACAGATGTTAGGCTAACTGGACTATAGTTTCCTGCTTTTTGTCTCCCATCTTTTTTATATAGGGACGTTACATTTTCCAATCCGCTGGGACCTCTCCAGAATCCAGAGAATTTTGGTAGATTACAACCAATGCATCCACTATCTCTGCAGCCACTTCTTTTAAGACCCTAGGATGCAGGCCATGAGGTCCAGGGGTCTTGTCCACCTTTAGTCCCATTATTTAATTGATAACTTTTTCTCTGGTGATAGTGATTGTTTTAAGTTTCCCCCTCGATTATCTATTATTGGGATGTTTTAGTGTCTTCTACCATGAAGACCAATACAAAATATATCTTCAAAGTCTCTGCCATTTCCCTGTTTCCTATTATTAATTCCCCAGTCTCATCCTCCGTGGGAACAATGTTTACTTTAGCTACTCCCTTTTTATATGCCTGTAGAAGCTCTTACTGTCCATTTTTATATTTTTTGCTCATAATCTATCTGCTACCTCTTTATTTTTTTAGTCGTCCTTTGCTGGTTTCTAAAAATGTCCCAAATCTCTGGCCTACCACTAATCTGCACAACATTTTATGCCTTTGTTTTAATTTGATACCATCCTTTACTTCCTTAGTTAGCCACGGATGGTTCATCCTTCTCTTAGAGTCTTTCCTTTTCATTGGAATATATCTTTGCTGAGAGTTATGAAATATCTCCTCAAATGTCTGCCCCTGCCGATCTACACCTTACCCTTTAATCTATTTTCCCAGACCACTTTAGGCAACTCTGCCTTCATACTGTTGTAATTGTCTTTGTTTAAGTTCAGGACAGTAGTTTGAGACCCAACTTTCTCACCCTCAAACTGAATTTGAAATTCTACCATGCTATGATTATTCTTCCCTTGAGGATCCTTTACTATGAGATCATTAATTAATCCTGTCTCATTACATGTTACCAGATCTAAAATAGCCTTCTCCCTGGTTTTACATAAGAACATAAGAAATAGGAACAGGGGTAGGCCATACGGCCCCTCAAGCCTGCTCCGCCATTCAATATGATCATGGCTGATCTGATCATAGAGTCAGCTTCACTTCCCCGTCTGCTCCCCATAACCCCTTATCCCCTTATCGTTTAAGAAACTGTCTATTTCTGTCTTAAATTTATTCAGTGTCCCAGCTTCTACAGCTCTCTGAGGCAGCAAATTCCACAGATTTACAACCCTCAGAGAAGAAATTTCTCCTCATCTCTGTTTTAAATGGGCGGCCCCTTATTCGAAGATCATGCTCTCTAGTTCTAGTCTCCCCCATCAGTGGAAACATCCTCTCTGCATCCACCTTGTTAAGCCCCCTTATAATCTTATACGTTTCGATAAGATCGCCTCTCATTCTTCTGAATTCCAATGAGTAGAGGCCCAACCTACTCAACTTTTCCTCATAAATCAACCCCCTCATCCCCGGAATCAACCTAGTGAACCTTTTCTGAACTGCCTCCAAAGCAAGTATATCCTTTCGTAAATATGGAAACCAAAACTGCATGCAGTATTCCAGGTGTGGCCTCACCAATACCTTATATAGCTGTAGCAAGACTTCTCTGCTTTTATACTCCATCCCCTTTGCAATAAAGGCCAAGATACTATTGGTCTTCCTGATCACTTGCTGTACCTGCATACTATCCTTTTATGTTTCATGCACAAGTACCCCCAGGTCCCACTGTACTGTGGCACTTTGCTCCATTTAAATAATAACTTGCTCTTTGATTTTTTTCTGCCAAAGTGCATAACCTCACACTTGCCAACATTATACTCCATCTGCCAAATTTTTGCCCACTCACTGAGCCTGTCTATGTCCTTTTGCAGATTTTTTGTGTCTTCTTCACACATTGCTTTTCCTCCCATTTTTGTATCGTCAGCAAACTTGGCTATGTTACACTCAATCCCTTCTTCCAAGTCGTTAATATAGATTGTAAATAGTTGGGGTCCCAGCACTGATCCCTGCGGCACCCCATAGTTACTGGTTGCTAACCAGAGAATGAACCATTATACCGACTCTCTGTTCTCTGTTAGTTAGCCAATCCTCTATCCATGCTAATATATTACTCCCAACCCCGTGAACTTTTATCTTGTGCATTAACCTTTTATGTGGCACCTTGTCGAATGCCTTCTGGAAATCCAAATACACCACATCCACTGGTTCCTCTTTATCCACCCTGTTCATTACATCCTCAAAGAATTCCAGCAAATTTGTCAAACATGACTTCCCCTTCATAAATCCATGCTGACTCTGCCTGACCGAATTATGCTTTTCCAAATGTTTGCTGCTGCTTCTTTAATAATGGACTCCAACATTTTCCAAACCACAGATGTTAGGCTAACTGGTCTATAGTTTCCTGCTTTTTGTCTGCCTCCTTTTTTAAATAGAGGCGTTACATTTGCAGTTTTCCAATCATCTGGAACCTCCCCAGAATCCAGGGAATTTTGGTAAATTACAACCAATGCATCCACAATTGCTGCCGCTACTTCTCTTAAGACCCTAGGATACAAGCCATCAGGTCCAGGGGATTTATCCGCCTTTAGTCCCATTATATTACTGAGTACCACCTCCTTAGTGATTGTGATTGTGTTAAGTTCCTCCCCTGCTATAACCCCTTGACTATCCACTGTTGGAATATTGTTAGTGTCCTCTACCGTAAAGACTGATACAAAATATTTGTTCAGAGTTTCTGCCATCTCCATGTTCCCCATTACTCATTCCCCTAAGGGACTAACATTTACTTTAGTCACTCTTTTCCTTTTTATATATCTATAGAAAGTCTTGCTATCTGTTTTTGTATTTTGTGCTAGTTTACTTTCATAGTCTATCTTCCCTTTCTTAATAATTTTTTTGGTCGTTCTTTGATGACTTTTAAAAGCTTCCCAGTCTTCTGTCCTCCCACTAGTTTTGGCCACTTTGTATGCCCTTGTTTTTAATTGGATACCGTCCTTTATTTCTTTAATTAGCCATGGATGGCTATCTTTTCTCTTCCACCCTTTCCTCCTCACTGGAATATATTTTTCTTGAGAGTTGTGAAATATCTCCTTAAATGTACACCACTGTTCATCAACCGTCCTACACTTTAATCTATTTTCCCAGTCCATTTTACCCAACTCTGCCCTCATACCTTCATAGTCTTCTTTATTTAAGCTTAGTACGTTGGTTAGAGATCCAACTTTCTCACCCTCCATCTGAATTTGAAATTCAACCATGCTATGATCACTCATTCCGAGGGGATCCTTTACTAGGAGATTGTTTATTAATCCTGTCTCATTACACAGCACCAGATCTAAGATAGCCTGCCCACTGGTTGGTTCCGTTACATACTGCTCAAGGAACTCGTTCCTTAGGTACTCTATGAACTCCTCCTCAAGGCTCCCTTGACCAATTTGATTTGTCCAATCAATATGGAGGTTAAAATCACCCATGATTATTGCCGTTCCCTTTTTACAAACCCCCACTATTTCCTGGTTTATGCTCCGACCAACAGAGTTGCTACTGTTAGGGGGCCTATAGACTACGCCCACCAGTGACTTTTTCCCCTTATTATTCCTTATCACCACTCAAACTGTTTCAACACCTTTATCATTTGAGCCAATATCGTTTCTTACTTTTGCAGCGATTCCATCCTTTATCAATAGAGCTACCGCACCTCCTTTTCCTTTCTGTCTGTCCTTCCGGATTGTCAATACCCCTGAATATTTTACAGAGTTCTTTTGGTTACAGACAAGAAGCTCAGACCAAACAGCATATCAAGATCTGACAGAGTTGCTCGATCCATCAGGAGCTGAATATCATCGGCCTTTGCACATGGGAGGAGAGAGCAGCGATCGCAGCGTGGACAAACTGCACACGTGTTCCGTGTGTGGACCCGGATTCAGCCGATCACCTGACCTGGCGAGACACGTGCACTGTCACACCGGGGAGAAACCGGGTAAAGGTGGGGACAACGGGAAGGGAATCAGTTCCCAGTCTGCGCTGGAAGTTCATCGGAGCAGTATCACCAGGGACAGTCCGTTCACCTGCTCCGTGTGTGGGAAGGGATTCGGTTGTTCATTCCACCTGCAAACACACCAGCGAGCTCACACTGATGAGAAACCATTTCAGTGTTCTGACTGTGGGAAGAGTTTCAAAAGCCCCCAGCAACTGAAGGGACACCAGCGAGCTCACACTGATGAGAGGCCGTTTACATGTTCTGATTGTGGGAAGAGCTTTAAAAGCTTCGGCGATCTGAAGGGACACCAGCGAGCTCACAGTGCGTTCACCACCTCCGTGTGTGGGAAGGGATTCGCTCAGTCATCCACCCTGCTAGCAGACCAACTTGCTCACAGTGATGGGAGACCCTTTAAATGTTCTAACTGTGGGAAGAGCTTTAAAAGCCCCATGGAGCTGAAGGGACACCAGCGAGTTCACACTGATGAAAGGCCGTTTACATGTTCTGACTGTGGGATGGGTTTTAAAACCCCCCAGAAACTGAAGCGACATCAGCGAGTTCACACTGGGGAGAGGCCGTTCACTTGCTTCGTGTGTGGGAAGGGATTCACTCAGTCATCCAACCTGCTGACACACCAACTTGTTCACACTGATGAGAGACCCTTTAAATGTTCTGACTGTGGGAAGAGCTTTAAAACCCCCCGGGAACTGAAGCGACATCAGCGAGTTCACACTGGGGAGAGGCCGTTTACCTGCACCGTGTGTGGGAAGGAATTCACTCAGTCATCCCACCTGCTGACACACCAGCGAGTTCACACTGGGGAGAGGCCGTTCACCTGCTTTGTGTGTGGGAAGGGATTCACTTGTTCCTCCAACCTGCTGACACATCAACTTGTTCACACTGATGAGCGACCCTTTAAATGTTCTGACTGTGAGAAGAGCTTTAAAAGCCCTGGGGAACTGAAGAGACACCAGCTCCAACACACTGGGGAGAGGCCGTTCACCTGCTCCGTGTGTGGGAAGGGATTTGCTTGTTCCTCCCACCTGGTGGCACACCAGCGAGTTCACACTGGAGAGAACCCCTTTAAATGTTCTGACTGTGGAAAGAGCTTTAAAAGCTCTGGGGAGCTGAGGAAACACCAGCGAGTTCACACTGATGAGAGACCCTTTAAATGTTCTGACTGTGGAAAGAGCTTTAAAATCTCCGGGGAGCTGAAGAGACACCAGCGAGTTCACACTGGAGAGAACCCCTTTAAATGTTCTGACTGTGGAAAGAGCTTTAAAAGCTCTGGGGAGCTGAGGAAACACCAGCGAGTTCACACTGATGAAAGACCCTTTAAATGTTCTGACTGTGAAAAGAGCTTTAAAAGCTCTGGGGAGCTGAAGAGACACCAGCTCCTCCACACTGGGGAGAGGCGGTTCACCTGCTCCATGTGTGGGAAAGGATTCACTCAGTCATCCACCCTCCTGTCACACCAGCTTGTTCACACTGACGAGAGACCCTTTAAATGTTCTGACTGTGAAAAGAGCTTTAAAAGCTCTAAGAGCCTTAAGAGACACCAGCGTGTTCACACTGATCATAGAATCTAACAGCACAGAAGGAGTTGAATCTGCCTTTCGTGTCTGTGCCTGCTCTTTGATAGAGCTGTCCAATTTAGTCCCAGCTTTATCCCCATAACCCTGCAAACTCATCCTCTCCAAGTATATGTCCAATTGACATTTGAAAGTTCCTATGGAACCTGATTCCACCATCCTTTCAGATGCTGCATTCCAGATCTTCACCACCCTGTGTGTGAATACAATTCTCCTCATTTCCCCTCGAGTTCCTGTGGAAATTATTTTAAATCTGTGACCTTTGGTTACCGACCCTTTTGCCAGAGGAAACAGTTTCTCCATACTTGCTCGATCTACAGCATCATAATTCTGAATACCTCTATTAGGTCTCCTCTTAACCTTCTCTGCTCCAAGGGGAACAATCCCAGTTTCTCCAATCTCTCCATATAGCTGAAGACTCCCATCCCATGTAAGATTCTGGGGAACCTCCTCTGTACCCTCTCCAAGGCCTTGTCATCCTTCCTAAAGTGTGGTGCCCTGAACTGTACACAAGACTCCAGCTGAGGCTAAAACCCTGCAGCTATACAAAGCCCTGGTTAGACCACACCTGGAGCACTGGGAGCAGTTCTGGGTATCACACCTTGGGAAGGATATATTGGCCTTGGAGGGAGTGCAGCATAGGTTTACCAGAATAATACCCGGACTTCAAGCATTGTTACAAGGAGAGATTACACAAATTGGGGTTGTATTCCCTAGAATTTAGATGGTTAAGGGGTAATTTGATCGAAGTTTTCAGGATATTAATGGGAATAAATAGGATAGATAGAGAGAAACTATTCCCGCTGGTTGGGGATTCTAGGACTAGGGGCAGTGTCTAAAAATGAGAGCCAGACCTTTCAGGAGTGAAATTAGGAAACACTTCTACACACAAAGGGTGGTCGGAGTTTGAAACCGCTGTAAGTGGCAATTGATGCTCGATCAATTGTTAATTTTAAATCTGAGATTGATAGCTTTTTTTAACCAAAGGCATTATGGGACAGAAACATAGAAAATAGATGCAGGAGTAGGCCATTCGGCCCTTCGAGCCTGCACCACCATTCAATATGATCATACAACTTCAGTATCCCATTCCTGCTTTCTCTCCATACCCCTTGATCCCTTTAGCCGTAAGGGTCACATCTAACTCCCTTTTGACTATATCTAACGAACTGGCCTCAACAACTTTCTGTGGTAGAGAATTCCACAGGTTCACAATTCTCTGAGTGAAGAAGTTTCTCCTCATCTTAGTCCTAAATGGCTTACCCCTTATCCTTAGACTGGGACCCCTGGTTCTGGACTTTCCCAGCATCAGCAACATTCTTCCTGCATCTAACCTGTCCAATCCCGTCAGAATTTTATATGTTTCCAAGAGACCCCCTCTCATTCTTCTAAATTCCAGTGAATATAAGCCGAGTCGATCCAGTCTTTCTTCATATGCCATCCTGGGAATCAGTCTGGTGAACCTTCGCTGCACTTCCTCAATAGCAAAATTAGGAGACTAAAACTGTAAACAATATTTAAGGTGTGGCCTCACCAAGGCCCTGTACAACTGCAGTAAGACCTCCCTGCTCCTATACTCAAATCCTCTCGCTATGAAGGCCAACATGCCATTTGCCTTCTTCACCGCCTGCTGTATCTGCATGCCTACTTTCAATGACTGATGTACCATGATACCCATATCTCGTTGCACCTCCCCTTTTCCTAATCTGTCACCATTCAGATGATAATCTGCCTTCCTCTTTTGGCCACCAAAGTGAATAACCTCACATTTATCTACATAATACTGCATCTGCCATGCATTTGCCCACTCACCTAACCTGTCCAAGTCACCCTGCAGCCTCTTAGTATCCTCCTCATAGCTCACACTGCCACCCAGCTTAGTGTCATCTGCAAACGTGGAGATATTACATTCAATTCCTTTGCCTAAATCATTAATGTATATTGTAAATAGCTGGGGTCCCAGCACTGAACCTTGCGGTACCCCACTAGTCACTGCCTGCCATTCTGAAAAAGAACCATTTATTCCTAATCTTTGCTTCCTGTCTGCCAACCAGTTCTCTATCCACATCAGTACATTACCCCCAATACCATGTGCTTTAATTTTGCACACCAATCTCTTGTGTGGGACCTTGTCAAAAGCCTTTTGAAAGTCCAAAAACACCACATCCACAGGTTCTCCCTTGTCCACTCTACTAGTTACATCCTCAAAAAATTCTAGAAGATTTGTCAAGCATGAATTCCCTTTCATAAATCCATGCTGACTTGGACCGATCCTGTCACTGCTTTCCAAATGTGCTGCTATTGCATCTTTAATAATTGATTCCAACATTTTCCTCACTACCGATGTCAGGCTAACTGGTCTATAATTCCCTGATATGGGCCAAATGCAGGTGTATAGAGTTAGGTCGCGATCAGCCATGATCTCATTGAATGGCAGAACAGGCTCGAGGGGCTGAATGGCCTACTCCTGTCCGATGTTCCTAACTCGTGGTTTGTAAAGTTTTAGAGTTAGTTCTTTGTTTCTGAATTCAATGGCCCTTTTTCCAAAGCCAGGTATCCCATATGCTTTCTGAACCACCTTACCAACTTGCCGTTGCACTTTCAAAGATTTGTGACCATGCATCCCGAGGTCCCTCTGCTCTTTCATCCCCCTCAAAATAGCGCCAGTTAGATTATACTGCCTCTCCATGTTGTTCCTCCTAAAGTGCATCACTTCACATTTATCCTCATTTCATTGCATCTGCCACATGTCTACCCATTTCACCAGTTTGTCTGTGTCCTCCTGAAATCTGCTACTATCCTGCTCACTATTTACAATGTTTCCAAGTTTTGTATCATCCGTAAACTTTGACATTCTACACCCATACCCGAGTCCAGGTCATTTATCAATAACAAGGAAAGCGCTGGTGTTAATACCGACCCCTGGGGATACCACTGCATACTTCCCTCCATCAGAAAAACAACCATTCAGCATTACTCTCTGCCTCCTATCCCAAAGCCAATTATATACTCAAATTACCATCATCCTTTTAATTCCCTGTGCTTCTATTTTCCAATTAACTCTATTATGTGGTATTTTATCAAATGCCTTTTGAAAGTCCATATACACAACATCTACTGCACCACCTTCATCAACCCTCTGTTACTTCATCAAAGGTTAGTTAGACACGATTTGCCTTTAACAAATCCACACTGGCTGCCCCTTATTAACCCAGGCTTCTGCAAGTGAGGCTTTTGTCCTGGACAATGGTCTCTAGTCGTTCACCCACCACTGACATTAGACTGATCGGCCTGTAGTTACCAGGTTTCACCCTCTCCCCTTTTTTAAACGGGTGTAATATTTGCAATCCTCCAGTCCTCTGGCACCATTCCCATATATCCACTCCCATCTTTCCTCCTCATGAGAATACCCTTGGTTTGTACCCGGTGTTAGATTTTGTTTTATAATGCTCCTGTGAAGCACGTCGGGATGTTTTACTATGCTAAAGGCGCTATATAAATATAAGTTGTTGTTGTCTAAAACTAACAATTTTGCAGAGGGAAAAACCTAGTATTATTATGGCCAGATATTAAATGTTTTGTTCCACAGAAGCACGTGGTTTATCTGCTATAGATATCCGATGATCGTGAAAGGCTCTATATAAATGTAAGTTTATTTTTTCTCTTTTATTCTTAAATTTAAAAAGTCAAACTGTGCAGCAGCTGGGGCCTTAAAATCAGCTTCACTGCCCCTGGGTTGGGAAAGGGGCACATGAGGCAACATTCTCCCTCTTACCCCTTTCTAACCTCGTTTTCCAGGGTTTTAGAAGTGGGGCATTTACAGACAGGAAGCTCAGACCAAACATCACATCAAGATCTGACACGAGTTGCTCGATTCATCAGGAGCTGAATATCATCGGCCTTTGCACATGGGAGGAGAGAGCAGCGATCGCAGTGTGGACAAACTGCACACGTATTCCGTGTGTGGACCCGGATTCAGCCGATCGTCTGACCTGGCGAGACACGTGCACCGTCACACTGGGGAGAAACTGGGTAAAGGTGGAGACGGCGGGAAGGGAATCAGTTCCCTGTCTGCGCTGGAAGTTCATCGGAGCTGTAACACCAGGGATTTATTTATCCATCCCACCTGCTGACACACCAGCGAGCTCACACTGGGGAGAGGCTGTTCACCTGCTCCGTGTGTGGGAAGCGATTTGCTGAGTCATTAAACCTGCTGATACACCAGAGAGTTCACACTGTTTTGTAGTGCAGGGCCCTGCAGACTGCTGGGGCGGTATGAAGGTGGAACGGTTGAATGTTTTATAAATTCTTGTACTGCTGTTTAATCTTTAAGACTGTTGTGCTAATGATTCCCTTTTTTGACTGTTCATGGTGTTACATAGAATGTACAGCACAGAAATAGGCCATTTGGCCCAACTGGTCCATGCCACTGTTCATGCTCCGCAAGAGCCTACTTTCACCCGACTTCAATTAACCCCATCAACATACCTTCCTGTTCCTTTCTCCCCCATGTGGCTTCCCCTTAAATGCATCTATGCTATTCACCTCAACTACTCCTTGCGCGAGTTCCACATTCTCACCACTCTCTGGGTAAAGACATTTCTCCTGAATTCCCTTCTAGATTTATTAGTGACCAACTTATATTTATGGCCCTTTAAATATGATGAGACTTTGATAAGCTGACTAGTATGTTGTACTTTGTCTTTTTTTGAAGAATGAAACATTTCTGAGCCTCTGTACCCATATTAGGGATGAAATGCCAGACAAGTAAAAGCACAATGTCTGGGTGTGAGTCTAAAAATAACATCACGGACCGTATAGAAGCGATAACCAGATGGGCTTGTGGTTATAGTCTGGTCACAGATGGACTAAATTCCCCCAATTAGCAGGAGTTCAGGAGGCAGTCAACAGACGGGTCCAAACAATCCCATTTTCTGAACGGTAACCAAGCTTGTGTATAAGAACAGGTCACTTAAGCCGTTGTCAGTTGGAACAGACTCAAAGATTTGCGGGAATCCACTGTACTTCTATTCTGCAGACTGAAGGAATTATCACCTGATCTGTGTTATGCTGCGCTCTTAATAAAACCTGGAGTGTCAACTTGTGAGCTTGATTATCTGGTATTAGAAACCCTAGGACTCTGGATCATTGGAGTCAGCCTCAGTGTGTGGAAAGGGATCCCTGGTGTATCCCACCCATTGACACACCGCAGTGTCCACATTGTGACTGCAGTGGTTCGATTCCACTGATTCCGATGTTTTTAATCACATCCAGGACTGAACCATGGTAATTCAGTAAACTGGGGCTTGTTAATGTTAAGAGCCCCCAATAACTGGGCTGGATTAGTGTGCAGAGAAGCTGATGTTATAGAATATCGAGCTGGTGCTGGCTCTGTGAAAGAGCGATGCAATTAGTCCCACTCACCTGCTCGTTCCCCACAGCCCAGCAAATTTCTGCTTTCAAGTGTCAATCCAATTACCTTTTGAAAGTTACTATTGAATCTGCTTTCCACCACCCATTCAGGAAGTGCATTCATGATCATAACAACTCGCTGTATAAAAATTGTCTCCTCATTGAGCCTCTAGAATCTTTTGCCAATTATCTAAAATCTGTCCTTCCGTTACTGACCCTCCTGCCAGTGACAACAGTTTCTCTTTGTTTGCTCTATCAGACCCCCTCATTATTTTGAACACCTCTATCACATCTCCACTTAACCTTCTCTGCTCCAAATTATATTGCCATTGTTCTGTGAATTTTTGCTGTCACTGGGGTGCTGGATGTCCGTGCCTGGGGAATGGAACATTCTATCCTTGTGAGCACGGAGTGTCAGCATCCAGCAATCTCTGGTCAGGGACTGTCTTCTTAAACTGCCTCACCTGATATTTTTGACTCCCTTATTTCATTATTAAACATTTCAGATTTTTGCAGAGTGACCAAGGCTGTCTCTGACACTGCAGGAAATTTATATTTAAATAAGCTCGTGTTGTGAAGCTGCTGTCCGTCTGGCCCTTTGAAAGGCCACTCACTGTGGCCCCTCTCCCAGATTCCAGCCCCAGCTCTGTGCTCACCTGGGGACAGCGCGTCTCAATCGGATCCAGCGCATCTGAGCTGGACACCAGGCCCCGTCCCCTGGCTGCGCCACCATTGGTTGGAGGACACGCCGCCCACCTCTGCCGGGCTATTCCTATTGGCCCGAGCACCCGTCTGTCAGACCGAGCCTAGGGATCACGTGCTACGGTCACCCGGCCCCACCCGCAACACCCAGTGACCAGCGTGGCTGAATCCGCTCCATTCGGTGTCCGGGGGAGCTCCTGGCCACTCATATATGGATTTGACTTTATTCTCTCTCTCTCCGCCCCCCACGTCCAGTTGAATCGGTTCTGAAACCTCACTTTCCGTCGGTGATTCTGCCTCAACGGCCGACCTTTGCCAATAGCCCCCGCGCGGCACCAAGCCCAGTGCGCAGGAGAGGCCGGTTTATGGGACTACTGAGCATATGAGGCGCTCAGCACGTGAGCTGGACATTTAAAGGGACATTGTCACAGAATCATAGAAATTTACAGCATGGAAGGAGGCTGTTCGGCCCTTCGTATCGTGCCTGCCAACAAAGGGCTATCCAGCCTAATCCCACTTTGCAGCTATTGGTCCGTAGCCCTATAGGTTACGGCAATTCAAGCGCATCAAGTGTTCACGGAATAAGACAATAAAAGCATTCCAATAATTAGTAATCATAAGAACGTAAGAATTAGGAACAGGAGTAGGCCATCTAGCCCCTCGAGCCTGCTCCGCCATTCAATAAGATCATGGCTGAGCTGGCCGTGGACTCAGCTCCACTTACCCGCCCTCTCCCCGTAACCCTTAATTCCCTTATTGGTTAAAAATCTATCTATCTGTGACTTGAATACATTCAATGAGCTAGCCTCAACTGCTTCCCTGGGCAGAGAATTCCACAGATTCACAACCCTCTGGGAGAAGAAATTCCTTCTCAACTCGGTTTTTAAATTGGCTCCCCCGTATTTTGAGGTTGTGCCCCCTAGTTCTAGTCTCCCCCACCAATGGAAACAAC
Organism: Pristiophorus japonicus; assembly: GCF_044704955.1. NCBI lineage: Eukaryota > Metazoa > Chordata > Chondrichthyes > Pristiophoridae > Pristiophorus > Pristiophorus japonicus. Next base: position 73,545,137 of record NC_091996.1, on the reverse strand, counting down.
CTCTCTGCCTCTATCTTGTCTATCCCTTTCATGATTTTAAATGTTTGTATAAGATCACCTCTCATCCTCCTGAATTCCAATGAGTAAAGACCCAGTCAACTCAATCTATCATCATAAGGTAGGTAACCCCCTCATCTCCGGAATCAGCCGAGTGAATCGTCTCTGTACCCCCTCCAAAGCTAGTATATCCTTCCTTAAGTAAGGTGACCAAAACTGCACGCAGTACTCCAGGTGCGGCCTCACCAATACACTATACAGTTGCAGCAGGACCGCTCTGCTTTTGTGCTCCATCCCTCTCGCAATGAAGGCCAACATTCCATTCGCCTTCCTGATTACCTGCTTCACCTGCAAACTATCCTTCTCTGATTCATGCACAAGGACCGCCCTCCGGGAGCTGCCTGTCTTTTACAGGGAACTCATCAGGGTCTGGAACAAAGTCTCCACCAAGCGCAGCTCTCCGCCGGCTGGAGTGGCAGCCGTCCTGCAGGAGCCGCTGCTCGGGAATCCGTACCTCCACGACCGAGGTTTTATGTGGCGGTCGGAAGAGAGGGCTGTGGCTGGTGAGGTGACCAGGGTCAGGGACCTGCTCGATGGCGGAGGAGCGGGCTGGATGGCGCCAGACACGCTGGCGCGGCGCCTAAATTCTGCCAACGTCCGCCACGCGGTCGATGCCATCGAGTCGCTAAAAACAGCTCTGGGCCCTGACTCCGTTAGGTGCATCGAGGAGGCTCAAGCACGTGGGGAGATCCCGTCCGAACTGACCCCCGTCCGGACGGAATTCCTCATTGGCGCCAAACCCCGGAACCTCCCTCGGGGGCCGGCGCCTCACAACTTGAGCCGCCTCGGGAAAATCCCCTCCGTGCCTTTCAGTTCCGCGCGGAGGGGTTTCCTGTACGGGCTGCTCCTGCACACTCTCAACTTTGCCATCCTCGCCGGCCGTCCGGACACGCCATGGCGTACCATCTTGCCGTCCGGAGGAGGCGGGGGTCCCCGATGGAGGGCACTCTACGCGGGGGTCCTCCCACTATTCATCGGGGACTTGGCCTGGAGGGTGGTGCACTGAGCAGTGCCGTGCAATAAATTTTTAAGCCGGTTCACGGACTTCCAGGCCGCCTGCAATTTCTGCGGTCTGGAGGAGTCCGTGTTCCATGTTTTTATTGAGTGCACGAGGTTGCAGCCCCTTTTCCATTATTTGAAGGGGCTGCTCCTGAAATTCTGGCTGCACTTCAGTCCCACTCTCCTGATCTTTGGGCACCCTGTGCGGAGGGGAGCGGGTAGGTCCGAGGGCCTCCTCGTAGGACTGCTCCTGGGCACGGCCAAGGGTGCCATCAGCCGGTCCAGGCAGCGGGCGGTCGAGGGGGTCGTTCAACCTGACTGCCTACCTCTCTTCCGCTCTTACATCCGGTCCAGGGTGTACTTGGAGATGGAGCACGCGGTGTCCACCGGTACGCTCGCGGCCTTCCGCGAGAGGTGGGCACCGGAGGGACTGGAGTGCATCATCACGCCCGGCAACCAAATTTTAATTTGATTTTACGTTTTAAAGTTTATTTTGTTTTTAATTGCCGGTGCTTTTAGTGTCCCCCTCTCCTTTTATAGGGGGCACTGGAAAAAGGAAAAATTTGATTTTAGTGCCCAAAAAAAAAAGAAGAAAAGAAAAGAAAAAAAGGGCCTTGTAAATGTCTGGTGTGTCATCCAGGTCGGGTGGCACGGATACATGTTTTATGTTTTGCAGGTAGACTCTAAAAGAGTTTCATGCACAAGGACCGCCCTCTGGGAGCTGCCTGTCTTTTACAGGGAACTCATCAGGGTCTGGAACAAAGTCTCCACCAAGCGCAGCTCTCCACCGGCTGGAGTGGCGGCCGTCCTGCAGGAGCCGCTGCTCGGGAATCCGTACCTCCACGACCGAGGTTTTATGTGGCGGTCGGAAGAGAGGGCTGTGGCTGGTGAGGTGACCAGGGTCAGGGACCTGCTCGATGGCGGAGGAGCGGGCTGGATGGCGCCAGACACGCTGGCGCGGCGCCTAAATTCTGCCAACGTCCGCCACGCGGCCGATGCCATCGAGTCGCTAAAAACAGCTCTGGGCCCTGACTCCGTTAGGTGCATCGAGGAGGCTCAAGCACGTGGGGAGATCCCGTCCGAACTGACCCCCGTCCAGACGGAATTCCTCATCGGCGCCAAACCCATGGCACGGTTTAATGTTTTATGTTTTACAGATAAACTCTAAAAGAGTTTCATGCACAAGGACCAATTGTGGAGCAGTGGAGGCGTGTCCTGCTCAGTTGGAGCTGAGCTGCAGAGAGAGGAGCAGCTATCAACCTTAGCTCGTGCCTGGAGAGCCCTGAGACCAGCCCAGGAAGAGAAGGAAGGATGGGGCTTCACCACCAACTTTCACCCAGAGGGAGAGGAGGAGAAAAGAAAACTTTTACCAACTTTTAACATTTCTACAAAGAGTTGGAGAGAGGGGGAAAGACCAACAAACATCCAGTGTGGAAGGAGGGAGACTCTACCATTCAACAGGTGGGTGTATTGGTGCAGTCCCAAAAAGACTTTGTTGAATCGGTGGGGGGAGGAAAGAAGACCACTGAGGGCCGGAACATCGCGGGGGGTGTGTGTGTGTGGAAGTGTGTGTGGGGGCCTTGCTTACAACTAGGCCCCCCCCACAACTGAACCCCCCCCCCCAATTGCCTAGCCTGGGATAGCTGGAGCTACCAGGCTGAAGATTTTTCTTAATCACCCTATTAAACATCATTAGGAGTGTGTGCCTGGTGGCTCGAGCTGCCCCAGGTGAAGACATCTTCTCCCCTCACCTGAAGACCACCCCAAAGACTGTGTTTTTGTTTTGCCATCTGGGGATTGCACCCACCCACAGCTGCGAGGGGAGACCTGCCCTCGCAGTTCCCCCCCCCCTTCCCATCCCCCTCTCTCTTTCTCTGTTTCTCCCCTCTCTCTCTGAGACCCCTTCCTCCTAATTTAACAAAAAAAGATAAAACAATTAAGACAACTGAGCAGAGGGAGCAAGGCCCCTCCCCAATTGCCAACTAGGGGAGAGGTGCCTCGTTAAGAGCTCCTCTGCTCAGTCAAATCAAACGAGGCCAATCAAGACCATTAAGGCCTGTGACTTTGGGGTGGGTGTAGCCCTTAAAGGGACCCCGTGATGGCGACCCCATCCACGCCGGTGGCAGGGCCAGCGAAGACGTATGCGCAGGTGGCAACCGCTTCCACGGCACCTCCTGCGCCACCCGCTGCCCTGCCACCATTCAGATTAATGACCAGAAAACACGGGGTCAAGAGCTACACTCACCCCACAATGAGCATTGAGGAGTGCGTGCGGGCGATGGCTGGGGTAGTCGGCCCCTCGGCCAATGTCGCAGCCTCCAAGATGTCTGGGAAGGCAGTGTTCTTCCTGGGGTCGGAGCGGGCGGTGTCCTTGGCCCTCGAAAAGGGGCTCACGGTGGGCGGGACGTTCCTGCCGGTGGACCCTCTCGAGGCCACCGCGCAGAGGGTCATCATATCGAACGTCCCGCCCTTTGTTCCCGCTGAGCTCCTCCTCCCTCACCTACACCAACTGGGGGAGGTAAGGTCAGGGATCAACCCCATACCGCTTGGCCTCCGGGAGAACAGCCTGCGCCACGTGTTCTCCTTCCGCCGCCAGCTCTTTGTCCGGCTGGCGCGGGAGGAGACGACGGAGGGCTATTTTAATGTGGTGCACGAGGGGACTGCCTACCGCGTCTTCTGGACGTCGGACGGCGTGCGGTGCCATGCCTGCAGGGAGGTGGGGCACGTTCGCAAGAACTGCCCCACCTCCAAGACCGCCAAACCACCGAAGGCGGCCAAGCCTGGCTCCGCCGCCACCCCTCCCCCTAGATGCGTCCGCGTGCCGGGAGCCGTAGGTGCGCGAGCATCGCCGGGGGCCGATGCTTTCACGGCCTCTGGCGGGGGGGAGAGATTGCGTCCGACCGGAAAGAAGGCGCGGAAGAAGGCAAATCATCCAGAGGCGGATCCCCTCAGTGCGCCAGAAAATATGACCACCGCGCTCAGCCCAACCCCGTCACCGGCGAGCGCGGGGTGCCCTGAGCCCGTGTCTGAGCCCTTGACCAATACCGCAGAGGGGCCCGGGCGCGGGCAAGAAAAGGAAAAAGGGGGGGCGGAGCGGGAGGCCTCGGCAGACATGGAGGTCTCCCTGCCTTCGCGCACCCCCAGGAACAAAAAGAGGCACCGCCCCAATGAGGGGGAGGGGGAACAACATCCCTCCGCGGAGGAGGCGGTGCCCGCCGCGTGTCCCGCGTCCCCCACCAGCGCCCCCAAAATTGCGCTGCAGGCGCGAGGAGTCTGTCCCCGGGGAGGGTGAGACAGTCGAGGCTGCCCAGCCGCTGCCTCCTGGGGAGGGCGTGGAAGATCTGCCTGTCGTGGGGGGCGTGGGGCCGGCGGAAGAATGCGTAGCCGCCGGGTCGAGCATCCCGGGGACTGAGGCGGGCGGGGCCGAAAAGGCCGAACCTGAGCCCGCCCAGCCAATACCCAACTTCCCCCGGGATTTGCTCGACTCGGCAGAAACTGAAAATTTTAACATACATCCACACGCTGGGCCGGGGGGTGGCGGCGGGGAGGGGGAAGAACAACAACCCTCGCCCCCTACTTTGGAGCTGAGGGACTTGGTGGACCTGGAGAATTTTCTAAACCAGGTCTCTCCGTGTTCCCCGGCTCCTGGGGCGGAGGAGGAACCCCTTCCGCTGTCGCTTCCCGACCCAGCACCAATTTTAAAAGAGCCCAGTGGGGACTCCTCTGCCGACGATCCTGGGGGTGGGATCGGGGCAGAGCCAGGGCCAGATGGAGCGGCCGGGCCGTTTGCCGTAACTCGTGCGGTCGACGGGCCGGCTGCTAGCGGCGACCTCTCGGAGGGGGACGGGGACTCGGTGGAGGACGCGGGTGAAGATCTCGAGTCCATCGCCAGTGAGGCGGTGGATCTGCTCGCAGCCGCCACTGAGACCCTCCTCATTCCCGCAGAGGAACTCCGGGACTTTTTGGTCCAGTGCCAGGGTCGCCGCGACCAAGCCCGTCTGGCCCTGGAAAGATGGTCCGAGCCGGGGCTGCTCGTCGCGTCCGTCCGCGCCGCCGCTAAAACCATGGCCGCGGGCGGGCCCTTATCAAAGGCTCAAGGCCTTGAGCTGCGCCGGCTCAAAAAGTTCCTCGCTGGGTTGCTGAAGGAGGGGAGTTCAACAAATGACTCCACTCCCCCCCCACAATAGGTTAAGGTAGAGGTTGCACTATGCTCTAGTCATGAAGATAACCATAGCCAGCCTCAACATCAACGGCGGCAGAGGGGCACGCCGTAGATTTGACAATTTTTCGCTCCTGCGGGAGGGGAAATATGCGGTGTGCTTCCTGCAAGAAACCCACACCGTTCGGGGAGACGAAGCCACGTGGCTCCTGGAATGGCAAGGAGAGGTCCGCATGAGCCACCTCACCGCCATTTCTAGTGGGGTGGCCATCCTGCTGGGCCCACATTTTCAGCCGGAGATCTTGGGGGTCGAGGAGGCCGTGCCAGGCCGCTTGCTGCACGTAACGGTTCGCCTGGGGGACGTGCCTCTCCATCTCGTGAACGTGTACGCCCCTCAGCCCGGCCCGCAGCAAACGCGCTTCTTTGAAGAGGTGTCCGCTCTTCTTGGCTCCGTCGACGTCGGCGACTGCATTGTCCTCGGGGGGGATTTTAACTGCACCCTCGAGGCGAGGGACCGCTCCGGTGCCCTGCAGTGCATTACGGCGATGGAGAAGTTGAGGGATCTGGTCGGGTCCTTCGACTTGGTGGACGTCTGGCGAAATCTCCACCCCGACTCCAGCGCCTTTACTTGGGTGAGGCCTGGAGTAGGATGGTCCAGAGTCGACCGCCTTTACGTGTCTCGGGCGTACGTTTCCTGCATCCCGGCGGCCTCCATGCGGCTGGTGCCGTGTTCGGACCACCACCTGTTGTGGGCGGAGCTCGCTCCGCTCCGCGCGAGGACGGGGTCCACGTACTGGCACTTTAACAACCAGCTGCTGGAGGACGTGCGGTTCCAGGACTCGTTCCGTCGATTCTGGTCCGACTGGAGAAGGAAGCAGGGGGGCTTCCCCTCCTTGAGGCTATGGTGGGATGTGGGCAAGGCTCACGTCCGCGTCTTCTGTCAAGAGTACGCGAGGGGGTCGACCAAGAGGCGGGCGGCCAGGGTCGGGCGCCTAGAAAAAGAGGTGCTCGACCTGGAATCCCGTCTCGGTCAAGTCGTCCAGGACCCGGCCCTGCGGACGGTGTACGAAGCGAAGAAGGCCGCGCTGAAGGACCTGCAGCTCATCGGGTCCCGAGGCGCGTTCGTGAGGTCGCGGATCCGGTTCCTGCGGGATCTGGACCGCGGCTCCCCCTTCTTCTACTCGCTGGAAAAAAGGCAGAGTGTCCGTAAGCAGCTCTTGACGCTGCTGGCCGACGACGGCTCTCTCGTCTCGGATCCGGAGGGCGTCAACAACAGGGCCCGTGAATATTACGGGGCCTTGTTCTCTCCGGATCCGTCCAGCGAGGAAGCGCGTAGAGTTTTGTGGGAGGACCTGCTGAAGGTCAGCCCGGAGGGCGCCGAAAATCTGGAAGCTCCGCTAAGCCTGGCGGAGCTGACCGGTGCCCTCGACCGGCTCTCGAGGGGAATATCCCCGGGGCTGGACGGGCTGACCGTGGAGTTTCACAGGGCGTTCTGGGACTACGCGCGGGTCCTGGGGGAAAGTCTGGCGACCGGGGAGATGCCCCTCTCTTGGCGCAGGGCAGTCATCGTCCTGCTGCCTAAGAAGGGCGATCTCCGCCTCCTTAAGAACTGGCGCCCGGTCTCCCTCCTCAGCACGGACTACAAAATTTTCGCCAGGGGGTTGTCTGCTCGCCTTGGTGCCGTGCTGGACCACATGATCCACCCCGACCAGTCCTACACGGTCCCGGGCCGGACAATCCACGATAACATCCATCTGGTCCGGGACCTCATCCATTGTTCCCAGGAGGCTGGTCTGTCGGTCGCCTTCCTATCCCTCGACCAAGAGAAGGCGTTCGACAGGGTGGATCACGACTATCTGCTCGGAACTCTGCGCGCTTTTGGGTTCGGGACGCATTTCGTCGCCCGGATCCGACTTTTGTACGCCGCCGCGGAGTGTCTGATTAAGGTTAACGGGTCCTTGACGGCGCCCCTTCGCTTTAGGAGAGGGGTGCGCCAGGGATGCCCCATGTCCGGCCAGTTATACGCCGTTTGCGTGGAGCCTTTCCTGCGCCTCTTGCGGACGAGGTTGACGGGACTGGCTCTGCAAGGGCCGGGCGTGGAGGTCGTCCTCTCGGCTTACGCCGATGACGTGCTCCTCGCGGTAGAGGATCCCGCTGACCTGCGGAGGATGCGTGAGTGCCAGGAGATTTACTCGGCCGCGTCCTCCGCCAGGATCAACTGGGAGAAATGTTCCGGACTCCTGGTGGGTCAGTGGCGGGTGGACTCCCTGCCGGAGGAGCTCAGGCCTTTTGCCTGGAGCACGACCCATCTCCTCTATCTGGGAGTCTACCTTAGCCCCGACGAGGGAGCCTGGCCGGCGAACTGGCAGGAGCTGGAGGCCAAGGTCGCCGCTCGCCTAGGGCGCTGGACAGGACTGCTCCGAGTGCTGTCCGACAGGGGTCGAGCGCTAGTCATAAACCAGCTGGTGGCCGCAATGTTGTGGTACCAGCTGGTCACTTTGACCCCTCCCCCTGCGTTTGTCGCCAAGATACAGAAGAAGCTGGTGGACTTCTTCTGGAACAACAGGAAGCACTGGGTCTCTGCTGCGGTCTTGAGTCTCCCGCTTGAGGAGGGCGGTCAGTCGTTGGTGTGCGTCAGCGCCCAGCTCGCGACTTTCCGTCTTCAGACCCTGCAGAGATACCTTTACGTCGAGCCCCCTCCTAGGTGGTGTGCTCTGGCGAGGTATTTCTTCCGCCAGCAGCGCGACCTCAACTATGACACGTAGCTCCTGTTTGTGAACTTGGGGGGTGCCAGGACCGCCCTCCGGGAGCTGCCTGTCTTTTACAGGGAACTCATCAGGGTCTGGAACAAAGTCTCCACCAAGCGCAGCTCTCCGCCGGCTGGAGTGGCGACCGTCCTGCAGGAGCCGCTGCTCGGGAATCCGTACCTCCACGACCGAGGTTTTCTGTGGCGGTCGGAAGAGAGGCCTGTGGCTGGTGAGGTGACCAGGGTCAGGGACCTGCTCGATGGCGGAGGAGCGGGCTGGATGGCGCCAGACACGCTGGCGCGGTGCCTAAACTCTGCCAACGTCCGCCACGCGGCCGATGCCATCGAGTCGCTAGAAACAGCTCTGGGCCCTGACTCCGTTAGGTGCATCGAGGAGGCTCAAGCACGTGGTGAGGTCCCGTCCGAACTGACCCCCGTCCGGACGGAATTCCTCATCGGCGCCAAACCCCGGAACCTCCCTCGGGGGCCGGCGCCTCACAACTTGAGCCGCCTCGGGGAAATCCCCTCCGTGCCTTTCAGTTCCGCGCGGAGGGGTTTCCTGTACGGGCTGCTCCTGCACACTCTCAACTTTGCCATCCTCGCCGGCCGTCCGGACACGCCATGGCGTACTATCTTGCCGTCCGGAGGAGGCGGGGGTCCCCGATGGAGGGCACTCTACGCGGGGGTCCTCCCACTATTCATCGAGGACTTGGCCTGGAGGGTGGTGCACGGAGCAGTGCCGTGCAATAAATCTTTAAGCCGGTTCACGGACTCCCAGGCCGCCTGCAATTTCTGCGGTCTGGAGGAGTCCGTGTTCCATGTTTTTATTGAGTGCACGAGGTTGCAGCCCCTTTTCCATTATTTGAAGGGGCTGCTCCTGAAATTCTGGCTGCACTTCAGTCCCACTCTCCTGATCTTTGGGCACCCTGTGCAGAGGGGAGCGGGTAGGTCCGAGGGCCTCCTCGTAGGACTGCTCCTGGGCACGGCCAAGGGTGCCATCAGCCGGTCCAGGCAGCGGGCGGTCGAGGGGGTCGTTCAACCTGACTGCCTACCTCTCTTCCGCTCTTACATCCGGTCCAGGGTGTACTTGGAGATGGAGCACGCGGTGTCCACCGGTACGCTCGCGGCCTTCCGCGAGAGGTGGGCACCGGAGGGACTGGAGTGCATCATCACGCCCGGCAACCAAATTTTAATTTGATTTTACGTTTTAAAGTTTATTTTGTTTTTAATTGCCGGTGCTTTTAGTGTCCCCCTCTCCTTTTATAGGGGGCACTGGAAAAAGGAAAAATTTGATTTTAGTGCCCCCAAAAAAAAGAAGAAAACAAAAGAAAAAAAGGGCCTTGTAAATGTCTGGTGTGTCATCCAGGTCGGGTGGCACGGATACATGTTTTATGTTTTGCAGGTAGACTCTAAAAGAGTTTCATGCACAAGGACCGCCCTCCGGGAGCTGCCTGTCTTTTACAGGGAACTCATCAGGGTCTGGAACAAAGTCTCCACCAAGCGCAGCTCTCCGCCGGCTGGAGTGGCGGCCGTCCTGCAGGAGCCGCTGCTCGGGAATCCGTACCTCCACGACCGAGGTTTTATGTGGCGGTCGGAAGAGAGGGCTGTGGCTGGTGAGGTGACCAGGGTCAGGGACCTGCTCGATGGCGGAGGAGCGGGCTGGATGGCGCCAGACACGTTGGCGCGGCGCCTAAATTCTGCCAACGTCCGCCACGCGGCTGATGCCATCGAATCGCTAAAAACAGCTCTGGGCCCTGACTCCGTTAGGTGCATCGAGGAGGCTCAAGCACGTGGGGAGATCCCGTCCGAACTGACCCCCGTCCGGACGGAATTCCTCATCGGCGCCAAACCCCGGAACCTCCCTCGGGGGCCGGCGCCTCACAACTTGAGCCGCCTCGGGGAAATCCCCTCCGTGCCTTTCAGTTCCGCGCGGAGGGGTTTCCTGTACGGGCTGCTCCTGCACACTCTCAACTTTGCCATCCTCGCCGGCCGTCTGGACACACCATGGCGTACCATCTTGCCGTCCGGAGGAGGCGGGGTTCCCCGATGGAGGGCACTCTACGCAGGGGTCCTCCCACTATTCATCGGGGACTTGGCCTGGAGGGTGGTGCACGGAGCAGTGCCGTGCAACAAATTTTTAAGCCGGTTCACGGACTCCCAGGCCGCCTGCAATTTCTGCGGTCTGGAGGAGTCCGTGTTCCATGTTTTTATTGAGTGCACAAGGTTGCAGCCCCTGTTCCATTATTTGAAGGTGCTGCTCCTGAAATTCTGGCTGCACTTCAGTCCCACTCTCCTGATCTTTGGGCACCCTGTGCGGAGGGGAGCGGGTAGGTCCGAAGGCCTCCTCGTAGGACTGCTCCTGGGCACGGCCAAGGGTGCCATCAGCCGGTCCAGGCAGCGGGCGGTCGAGGGGGTCGTTCAACCTGACTGCCTGCCTCTCTTCCGCTCTTACATCCGGTCCAGGGTGTCCTTGGAGATGGAGCACGCGGTGTCCACCGGTACGCTCGCGGCCTTCCGCGAGAGGTGGGCACCGGAGGGACTGGAGTGCATCATCACGCCCGGCAACCAAATTTTAATTTGACTTTACGTTTTAAAGTTTAATTTGTTTTAATTGCCGGTGTTTTTAGTGTCCCCTTCCCTTTTATAGGGGGCACTGGGGAAAAATTGTGATTTCAGTGCCCAAAAAAAAACCAAAAAAAGGAAAAAAAAAAAACCCCAAAAAAAACCCCAAAAAAAGGAAAAAAAGGGCCTTGTAAATGTCTGGTGTGTCACCCAGGTCGGGTGGCACGGTTTAATGTGTTTTGCTTTGCAGATAAACTCCAAAAAGAGTTTCATGCACAAGGACCGCCCTCCGGGAGCTGCCTGTCTTTTACAGGGAACTCATCAGGATCTGGAACAAAGTCTCCACCAAGCGCAGCTCTCCGCCGGCTGGAGTGGCGACCGTCCTGCAGGAGCCGCTGCTCGGGAATCCGTACCTCCACGACCGAGGTTTTCTGTGGCGGTCGGAAGAGAGGCCTGTGGCTGGTGAGGTGACCAGGGTCAGGGACCTGCTCGATGGCGGAGGAGCGGGCTGGATGGCGCCAGACACGCTGGCGCGGTGCCTAAACTCTGCCAACGTCCGCCACGCGGCCGATGCCATCGAGTCGCTAGAAACAGCTCTGGGCCCTGACTCCGTTAGGTGCATCGAGGAGGCTCAAGCACGTGGTGAGATCCCGTCCGAACTGACCCCCGTCCGGACGGAATTCCTCATCGGCGCCAAACCCCGGAACCTCCCTCGGGGGCCGGCGCCTCACAACTTGAGCCGCCTCGGGGAAATCCCCTCCGTGCCTTTCAGTTCCGCGCGGAGGGGTTTCCTGTACGGGCTGCTCCTGCACACTCTCAACTTTGCCATCCTCGCCGGCCGTCTGGACACACCGTGGCGTACCATCTTGCCGTCCGGAGGAGGCGGGGGTCCCCGATGGGGGGCACTCTATGCAGGGGTCCTCCCACTATTCATCGGGGACTTGGCCTGGAGGGTGGTGCACGGAGCAGTGCCGTGCAACAAATTTTTAAGCCGGTTCACGGACTCCCAGGCCGCCTGCAATTTCTGCGGTCTGGAGGAGTCCGTGTTCCATGTTTTTATTGAGTGCACAAGGTTGCAGCCCCTGTTCCATTATTTGAAGGGGCTGCTCCTGAAATTCTGGCTGCACTTCAGTCCCACTCTCCTGATCTTTGGGCACCCTGTGCGGAGGGGAGCGGGTAGGTCCGAGGGCCTCCTCGTAGGACTGTTCCTGGGCACGGCCAAGGGTGCCATCAGCCTGTCCAGGCAGCGGGCGGTCGAGGGGGTCGTTCAACCTGACTGCCTGCCTCTCTTCCGCTCTTACATCCGGTCCAGGGTGTCCTTGGAGATGGAGCACGCGGTGTCCACCGGTACGCTCGCGGCCTTCCGCGAGAGGTGGGCACCGGAGGGACTGGAGTGCATCATCACGCCCGGCAACCAAATTTTAATTTGATTTTACGTTTTAAAGTTTAATTTGTTTTAATTGCCGGTGCTTTTAGTGTCCCCTTCCCTTTTATAGGGGGCACCGGAAAAAAATTGATTTTAGCGCCCCAAAAAAAAAACAAAAAAAAGAAAAAAAAGGGGCCTTGTAAATTTCTGCTGTGTCATCCAGGGCGGGTGGCACGGTTTAATGTTTTATGTTTTACAGATAAACTCGAAAAGAGTTTCATGCACAAGGACCAATTGTGGAGCAGTGGAGGCGTGTCCTGCTCAGTTGGAGCTGAGCTGCAGAGAGAGGAGCAGCTATCAACATTAGCTCCTGCGTGGAGAGCCCTGAGACCTGCCCAGGAAGAGAAGGAAGGAAGGGGCTTCACCACCAACTTTCACCCAGAGGGAGAGGAGGAGAAAAGAAAACTTTTACCAACTTTTAACATTTCTACAAAGAGTTGGAGAGAGGGGGAAAGACCAACAAACATCCAGTGTGGAAGGAGGGAGACTCTACCATTCAACAGGTGGGTGTATTGGTGCAGTCCCAAAAAGACTTTGTTGAATCGGTGGGGGGAGGAAAGAAGACCACTGAGGTCCGGAACATCGCGGGGGGTGTGTGTGTGTGTGGAAGTGTGTGTGGGGGCCTTGCTTACAACTAGGCCCCCCCCACAATTGAACCCCCCCCCCCCTCAATTGCCTAGCCTGGGATAGCTGGAGCTACCAGGCTGAAGATTTTTCTTAATCACCCTATTAAACATCATTAGGAGTGTGTGCCTGGTGGCTCGAGCTGCCCCAGGTGAAGACATCTTCTCCCCTCACCTGAAGACCAACCCAAAGACTGTGTTTTTGTTTTGCCATCTGGGGATTGCACCCACCCACAGCTGCGAGGGGAGACCTGCCCTCGCAGTTCCCCCCCCCTTCCCACCCCCCTCTCTCTTTCTCTGTTTATCCCCTCTCTCTCTGAGACCCCTTCCTCCTAATTTAAAAAAAAAAGATAAAACAATTAAGACAACTGAGCAGAGGGAGCAAGGCCCCTCCCCAATTGCCAACTAGGGGAGAGGTGCCTCGTTAAGAGCTCCTCTGCTCAGTCAAATCAAACGAGGCCAATCAAGACCATTAAGGCCTGTGACTTTGGGGTGGGTGTAGCCCTTAAAGGGACCCCGTGATGGCGACCCCATCCACGCCGGTGGCAGGGCCAGCAAGAACATATGCGCAGGTGGCAACCGCTTCCACGGCACCTCCTGCGCCACCTGCTGCCCTGCCACCCTTTCGACTTATTACTAAAAAACACGGGGTCAAGAGCTACACTCACCCCACAATGACCATCGAGGAGTGCGTGCGGGCGATGGCTGGGGTAGTCGGCCCCTCGGCCATTGTCGCAGCCTCCAAGATGTCTGGGAAGGCCGTGTTCTTTCTGGGGTCGGAGCGGGCGGTGTCCCTGGCCCTCGAAAAGGGGCTCACGGTGGGCGGGACGTTCCTGCCGGTGGACCCTCTCGAGGCCACCGCGCAAAGGGTCATCATATCGAACGTCCTGCCCTTTGTTCCCGCTGAGCTCCTCCTCCCTCACCTACACCAACTGGGGGAGGTAAGGTCGGGGATCAACCCCATACCGCTCGGCCTCAGGGAGAACAGCCTGCGCCACGTGTTCTCCTTCCGCCGCCAGCTCTTTGTCCGGCTGGCGCGAGAGGAGACGACGGAGGGTTATTTTAATGTGGTGCATGAGGGGACTGCCTACCGCGTCTTCTGGACGTCGGACGGCGTGCGGTGCCATGCCTGCAGGGAGGTGGGGCACGTTTGCAAGAACTGCCCGCCTCCAAGGCCGCCAAACCACCGAAGGCGGCCAAGGCTGGCGCCGCCGCCACCCCTCCCCCTAGATGCGTCCGCGTGCCGGGAGCTGTAGGTGCGCGAGCATCGCCGGGGGCCGATGCTTTCACGGCCTCTGGCGGGGGGGAGGGATTGCGGCCAACCGGAAAGAAGGCGCGGAAGAAGGCAAAACATCCAGAGGCGGATCCCCTCAGTGCGCCAGAAAATATGACCACCGCGCTCAGCCCAACCCCGTCACCGGCGAGCGCGGGGTGCCCTGAGCCCGTGCCTGAGCCCTTGAACAACACCACAGAGGGGCCCGGGCGCGGGCAAGAAAAGGAAAAGGGGGGGGGCGGAGCGGGAGGCCTCGGCAGACATGGAGGTCTCCCTGCCTTCGCGCACCCCCAGGAACAAAAAGAGGCACCGCCCCAATGAGGCGGAGGGGGAACAACATCCCCCCGCGGAGGAGGCGGTGCCCGCCGCGTGTCCCGCGTCCCCCACCAGTGCCCCAAGCTGCGCCGTAGACGGGAGGAGTCTGTCCCCGGGGAGGGTGAGACAGTCGAGGCTGCCCAGCCGCTGCCTCCTGGGGAGGGCGTGGAAGATCTGCCTGTCGTGGGGGGCGTGGGGCCGGCGGAAGAATGCGTAGCCGCCGGGTCGAGCATCCCGGGGACTGAGGCGGGCGGGGCCGAAAAGGCCGAACCTGAGCCCGCCCAGCCAATACCCAACTTCCCCCGGGATTTGCTCGACTCGGCAGAAACTGAAAATTTTAACATACATCCACACGCTGGGCCGGGGGGTGGCGGCGGGGAGGGGGAAGAACAACAACCCTCGCCCCCTACTTTGGAGCTGAGGGACTTGGTGGACCTGGAGAATTTTCGAAACCAGGTCTCTCCGTGTTCCCCGGCTCCTGGGGCGGAGGAGGAACCCCTTCCGCTGTCGCTTCCCGACACAGCACCAATTTTAAAAGAGCCCAGTGGGGACTCCTCTGCCGACGATCCTGGGGGTGGGATCGGGGCAGAGCCAGGGCCAGATGGAGCGGCCGGGCCGTTTGCCGTACCTCGTGCGGTCGACGGGCCGGCTGCTAGCGGCGACCTCCCGGAGGGGGACGGGGACTCAGTGGAGGACGCGGGTGAAGATCTCGAGTCCATCGCCAGTGAGGCGGTGGATCTCCTCGTGCCCGCCACTGAGACCCTCCTCATTCCCGCAGAGGAACTCCGGGACTTTTTGGTCCAGTGCCGGGGTCGCCGCGACCAAGCCCGTCTGGCCCTGGAAAGATGGTCCGAGCCGGGGCTGCTCGTCGCGTCCGTCCGCGCCGCCGCTAAAACCATGGCCGCGGGCGGGCCCTTATCAAAGGCGCAAGGCCTTGAGCTGCGCCGGCTCAAAAGGTTCCTCGCTGGGCTGCTGAAGGAGTGGAGGTCAACAAACGACTCCACTCCCTCCCCCACAATAGGTTAGGTAGAGGTTGCACTATGCTTTTGCCATGAAGATAACCATAGCCAGCCTCAACATCAACGGCGGCAGAGGGGCACGCCGTAGATTTGACAATTTTTCGCTCCTGCGGGAGGGGAAATATGCGGTGTGCTTCCTGCAAGAAACCCACACCGTTCCGGGAGACGAAGCCACGTGGCTCCTGGAATGGCAAGGAGAGGTCCGCATGAGCCACCTCGCCGCCGTTTCTAGTGGGGTGGCCATCCTGCTGGGCCCACATTTTCAGCCGGAGATCTTGGGGGTCGAGGAGCCCGTGCCAGGCCGCTTGCTGCACGTAACGGTTCGCCTGGGGGACGTGCCGCTCCATCTCGTGAACGTGTACGCCCCTCAGCCCGGCCCGCAGCAAACCCGCTTCTTTGAAGAGGTGTCCGCTCTTCTTGGCTCCGTCGACGTCGGCGACTGCATTGTCCTCGGGGGGGATTTTAACTGCACCCTCGAGGCGAGGGACCGCTCCGGTGCCCTGCAGTGCATTACGGCGATGGAGAAGTTGAGGGACCTGGTTGGGTCCTTCGACTTGGTGGACGTCTGGCGAAATCTCCACCCCGACTCCAGCGCCTTTACTTGGGTGAGGCCTGGAGTAGGATGGTCCAGAGTCGACCGCCTTTACGTGTCTCGGGCGAACGTTTCCTGCATCCCGGCGGCCTCCATGCGGCTGGTGCCGTGTTCGGACCACCACCTGTTGTGGGCGGAGCTCGCTTCGCTCCGCACGAGGACGGGGTCCGCGTACTGGCACTTTAACAACCGGCTGCTGGAAGATGTGCGGTTCCAGGACTCGTTCCGTCGATTCTGGTCCGACTGGAGAAGGAAGCAGGGGGGCTTCCCCTCCTTGAGGCTATGGTGGGATGTGGGCAAGGCTCACGTCCGCGTCTTCTGTCAAGAGTACGCGAGGGGGTCGACCAAGAGGCGGGCGGCCAGGGTCGGGCGCCTAGAAAAAGAGTTTTGTGGGAGGACCTGCCGAAGGTCAGCCCGGAGGGCGCCGAAAATCTGGAAGCTCCGCTAAGCCTGGCGGAGCTGACCGGTGCCCTCGACCGGCTCTCGAGGGGAATATCCCCGGGGCTGGACGGGCTGACCGTGGAGTTCCACAGGGCGTTCTGGGACGTCCTGGGGGGCGACTACGCGCGGGTCCTGGAGGAAAGTCTGGCGACCGGGGAGATGCCCCTCTCTTGGCGCAGGGCAGTCATCGTCCTGCTGCCTAAGAAGGGCGATCTCCGCCTCCTTAAGAACTGGCGCCCGGTCTCCCTCCTCAGCACGGACTACAAAATTTTCGCCAGGGCGATGTCTGCTCGCCTTGGTGCCGTGCTGGACCACATGATCCACCCCGACCAGTCCTACACGGTCCCGGGCCGGACAATCCACGATAACATCCATCTGGTCCGGGACCTCATCCATTGTTCCCAGGAGGCTGGTCTGTCGGTCGCCTTCCTATCCCTCGACCAAGAGAAGGCGTTCGACAGGGTGGATCACGACTATCTGCTCAGAACTCTGCGCGCTTTTGGGTTCGGGACGTATTTCGTCGCCCGGATCCGACTTTTGTACGCCGCCGCGGAGTGTCTGATTAAGGTTAACGGGTCCTTGACGGCGCCCCTTCGCTTTAGGAGAGTGGTGCGCCAGGGATGCCCCATGTCCGGCCAGTTATACGCCGTTTGCGTGGAGCCTTTCCTGCGCCTCTTGCGGACGAGGTTGACGGGACTGGCTCTGCAAGGGCCGGGCGTGGAGGTCGTCCTCTCGGCTTACGCCGATGACGTGCTCCTCGCGGTAGAGGATCCCGCTGACCTGCGGAGGATGCGTGAGTGCCAGGAGATTTACTCGGCCGCGTCCTCCGCCAGGATCAACTGGGAGAAATGTTCCGGACTCCTGGTGGGTCAGTGGCGGGTGGACTCCCTGCCGGAGGAGCTCAGGCCTTTTGCCTGGAGCACGACCCATCTCCTCTATCTGGGAGTCTACCTTAGCCCCGACGAGGGAGCCTGGCCGGCGAACTGGCAGGAGCTGGAGGCCAAGGTCGCCGCTCGCCTAGGGCGCTGGATAGGACTGCTCCGAGTGCTGTCCTACAGGGGTCGAGCGCTAGTCATAAACCAGCTGGTGGCCGCAATGTTGTGGTACCGGCTGGTCACTTTGACACCTCCCCCTGTGTTTGTCGCCAAGATACAGAAGAAGCTGGTGGACTTCTTCTGGAACAACAGGAAGCACTGGGTCTCTGCCGCGGTCTTGAGTCTCCCGCTTGAGGAGGGCGGTCAGTCGTTGGTGTGCGTCAGCGCCCAGCTCGCGACTTTCCGTCTTCAGACCCTGCAGAGATACCTTTACGTCGAGCCCCCTCCTAGGTGGTGTGCTCTGGCGAGGTATTTCTTCCGCCAGCAGCGCGACCTCAACTATGACACGCAGCTCCTGTTTGTGAACTTGGCGGGTGCCAGGACCGCCCTCCGGGAGCTGCCTGTCTTTTACAGGGAACTCATCAGGGTCTGGAACAAAGTCTCCACCAAGCGCAGCTCTCCGCCGGCTGGAGTGGCGGCCGTCCTGCAGGAGCCGCTGCTCGGGAATCCGTACCTCCACGACCGAGGTTTTATGTGGCGGTCGGAAGAGAGGGCTGTGGCTGGTGAGGTGACCAGGGTCAGGGACCTGCTCGATGGCGGAGGAGCGGGCTGGATGGCGCCAGACACGCTGGCGCGGCGCCTAAATTCTGCCAACGTCCGCCACGCGGCCGATGCCATCGAGTCGCTAAAAACAGCTCTGGGCCCTGACTCCGTTAGGTGCATCGAGGAGGCTCAAGCACGTGGGGAGATCCCGTCCGAACTGACCCCCGTCCGGACGGAATTCCTCATCGGCGCCAAACCCCGGAACCTCCCTCGGGGGCCGGCGCCTCACAACTTGAGCCGCCTCGGGAAAATCCCCTCCGTGCCTTTCAGTTCCGCGCGGAGGGGTTTCCTGTACGGGCTGCTCCTGCACACTCTCAACTTTGCCATCCTCGCCGGCCGTCCGGACACGCCATGGCGTACCATCTTGCCGTCCGGAGGAGGCGGGGGTCCCCGATGGAGGGCACTCTACGCGGGGGTCCTCCCACTATTCATCGAGGACTTGGCCTGGAGGGTGGTGCACGGAGCAGTGCCGTGCAATAAATCTTTAAGCCGGTTCACGGACTCCCAGGCCGCCTGCAATTTCTGCGGTCTGGAGGAGTCCGTGTTCCATGTTTTTATTGAGTGCACGAGGTTGCAGCCCCTTTTCCATTATTTGAAGGGGCTGCTCCTGAAATTCTGGCTGCACTTCAGTCCCACTCTCCTGATCTTTGGGTACCCTGTGCGGAGGGGAGCGGGTAGGTCCGAAGGCCTCCTCGTAGGACTGCTCCTGGGCACGGCCAAGGGTGCCATCAGCCGGTCCAGGCAGCGGGCGGTCGAGGGGGTCTTTCAACCTGACTGCCTACCTCTCTTCCGCTCTTACATCCGGTCCAGGGTGTACTTGGAGATGGAGCACGCGGTGTCCACCGGTACGCTCGCGGCCTTCCGCGAGAGGTGGGCACCGGAGGGACTGGAGTGCATCATCACGCCCGGCAACCAAATTTTAATTTGATTTTACGTTTTAAAGTTTATTTTGTTTTTAATTGCCGGTGCTTTTAGTGTCCCCCTCTCCTTTTATAGGGGGCACTGGAAAAAGGAAAAATTTGATTTTAGTGCCCCCAAAAAAAAGAAGAAAACAAAAGAAAAAAAGGGCCTTGTAAATGTCTGGTGTGTCATCCAGGTCGGGTGGCACGGATACATGTTTTATGTTTTGCAGGTAGACTCTAAAAGAGTTTCATGCACAAGGACCGCCCTCCGGGAGCTGCCTGTCTTTTACAGGGAACTCATCAGGGTCTGGAACAAAGTCTCCACCAAGCGCAGCTCTCCGCCGGCTGGAGTGGCGGCCGTCCTGCAGGAGCCGCTGCTCGGGAATCCGTACCTCCACGACCGAGGTTTTATGTGGCGGTCGGAAGAGAGGGCTGTGGCTGGTGAGGTGACCAGGGTCAGGGACCTGCTCGATGGCGGAGGAGCGGGCTGGATGGCGCCAGACACGTTGGCGCGGCGCCTAAATTCTGCCAACGTCCGCCACGCGGCCGATGCCATCGAGTCGCTAAAAACAGCTCTGGGCCCTGACTCCTTTAGGTGCATCGAGGAGGCTCAAGCATGTGGGGAGATCCCGTCCGAACTGACCCCCGTCCGGACGGAATTCCTCATCGGCGCCAAACCCCGGAACCTCCCTCGGGGGCCGACGCCTCACAACTTGAGCCGCCTCGGGGAAATCCCCTCCGTGCCTTTCAGTTCCGCGCGGAGGGGTTTCCTGTACGGGCTGCTCCTGCACACTCTCAACTTTGCCATCCTCGCCGGCCGTCCGGACACGCCATGGCGTACCATCTTGCCGTCCGGAGGAGGCGGGGTTCCCCGATGGAGGGCACTCTACGCAGGGGTCCTCCCACTATTCGTCGGGGACTTGGCCTGGAGGGTGGTGCACAGAGCAGTGCAGTGCAACAAATTTTTAAGCCGGTTCACGGACTCCCAGGCCGCCTGCAATTTCTGCAGTCTGGAGGAGTCCGTGTTCCATGTTTTTATTGAGTGCACAAGGTTGCAGCCCCTGTTCCATTATTTGAAGGGGCTGCTCCTGAAATTCTGGCTGCACTTCAGTCCCACTCTCCTGATCTTTGGGCACCCTGTGCGGAGGGGAGCGGGTAGGTCCGAAGGCCTCCTCGTAGGACTGCTCCTGCGCACGGCCAAGGGTGCCATCAGCCGGTCCAGGCAGCGGGCGGTCGAGGGGGTCGTTCAACCTGACTGCCTGCCTCTCTTCCGCTCTTACATCCGGTCCAGGGTGTCCTTGGAGATGGAGCACGCGGTGTCCACCGGTACGCTCGCGGCCTTCCGCGAGAGGTGGGCACCGGAGGGACTGGAGTGCATCATCACGCCCGGCAACCAAATTTTAATTTGACTTTACGTTTTAAAGTTTAATTTGTTTTAATTGCCGGTGTTTTTAGTGTCCCCTTCCCTTTTATAGGGGGCACTGGGGAAAAATTGTGATTTCAGTGCCCAAAAAAAAACCAAAAAAAGGAAAAAAAAAAAAACCCCAAAAAAACCCCAAAAAAAGGAAAGAAAGGGCCTTGTAAATGTCTGGTGTGTCACCCAGGTCGGGTGGCACGGTTTAATGTGTTTTGCTTTGCAGATAAACTCCAAAAAGAGTTTCATGCACAAGGACCGCCCTCCGGGAGCTGCCTGTCTTTTACAGGGAACTCATCAGGATCTGGAACAAAGTCTCCACCAAGCGCAGCTCTCCGCCGGCTGGAGTGGCGGCCGTCCTGCAGGAGCCGCTGCTCGGGAATCCGTACCTCCACGACCGAGGTTTTCTGTGGCGGTCGGAAGAGAGGCCTGTGGCTGGTGAGGTGACCAGGGTCAGGGACCTGCTCGATGGCGGAGGAGCGGGCTGGATGGCGCCAGACACGCTGGCGCGGTGCCTAAACTCTGCCAACGTCCGCCACGCGGCCGATGCCATCGAGTCGCTAGAAACAGCTCTGGGCCCTGACTCCGTTAGGTGCATCGAGGAGGCTCAAGCACGTGGTGAGATCCCGTCCGAACTGACCCCCGTCCGGACGGAATTCCTCATCGGCGCCAAACCCCGGAACCTCCCTCGGGGGCCGGCGCCTCACAACTTGAGCCGCCTCGGGGAAATCCCCTCCGTGCCTTTCAGTTCCGCGCGGAGGGGTTTCCTGTACGGGCTGCTCCTGCACACTCTCAACTTTGCCATCCTCGCCGGCCGTCTGGACACACCGTGGCGTACCATCTTGCCGTCCGGAGGAGGCGGGGGTCCCCGATGGGGGGCACTCTATGCAGGGGTCCTCCCACTAATCATCGGGGACTTGGCCTGGAGGGTGCTGCACGGAGCAGTGCCTTGCAACAAATTTTTAAGCCGGTTCACGGACTCCCAGGCCGCCTGCAATTTCTGCGGTCTGGAGGAGTCCGTGTTCCATGTTTTTATTGAGTGCACAAGGTTGCAGCCCCTGTTCCATTATTTGAAGGGGCTGCTCCTGAAATTCTGGCTGCACTTCAGTCCCACTCTCCTGATCTTTGGGCACCCTGTGCGGAGGGGAGCGGGTAGGTCCGAGGGCCTCCTCGTAGGACTGTTCCTGGGCACGGCCAAGGGTGCCATCAGCCGGTCCAGGCAGCGGGCGGTCGAGGGGGTCGTTCAACCTGACTGCCTGCCTCTCTTCCGCTCTTACATCCGGTCCAGGGTGTCCTTGGAGATGGAGCACGCGGTATCCACCGGTACGCTCGCGGCCTTCCGCGAGAGGTGGGCACCGGAGGGACTGGAGTGCATCATCACGCCCGGCAACCAAATTTTAATTTGATTTTACGTTTTAAAGTTTAATTTGTTTTAATTGCCGGTGCTTTTAGTGTCCCCTTCCCTTTTATAGGGGGCACCGGAAAAAAATTGATTTTAGCGCCCCAAAAAAAAAACAAAAAAAAGAAAAAAAAGGGGCCTTGTAAATGTCTGCTGTGTCATCCAGGGCGGGTGGCACGGTTTAATGTTTTATGTTTTACAGATAAACTCTAAAAGAGTTTCATGCACAAGGACCAATTGTGGAGCAGTGGAGGCGTGTCCTGCTCAGTTGGAGCTGAGCTGCAGAGAGAGGAGCAGCTATCAACATTAGCTCCTGCCTGGAGAGCCCTGAGACCTGCCCAGGAAGAGAAGGAAGGAAGGGGCTTCACCACCAACTTTCACCCAGAGGGAGAGGAGGAGAAAAGAAAACTTTTACCAACTTTTAACATTTCTACAAAGAGTTGGAGAGAGGGGGAAAGACCAACAAACATCCAGTGTGGAAGGAGGGAGACTCTACCATTCAACAGGTGGGTGTATTGGTGCAGTCCCAAAAATACTTTGTTGAATCGGTGGGGGGAGGAAAGAAGACCACTGAGGTCCGGAACATCGCGGGGGGTGTGTGTGTGTGTGGAAGTGTGTGTGGGGGCCTTGCTTACAACTAGGCCCCCCCCACAATTGAACCCCCCCCCCTCAATTGCCTAGCCTGGGATAGCTGGAGCTACCAGGCTGAAGATTTTTCTTAATCACCCTATTAAACATCATTAGGAGTGTGTGCCTGGTGGCTCGAGCTGCCCCAGGTGAAGACATCTTCTCCCCTCACCTGAAGACCAACCCAAAGACTGTGTTTTTGTTTTGCCATCTGGGGATTGCACCCACCCACAGCTGCGAGGGGAGACCTGCCCTCGCAGTTCCCCCCCCCTTCCCACCCCCCTCTCTCTTTCTCTGTTTATCCCCTCTCTCTCTGAGACCCCTTCCTCCTAATTTAAAAAAAAAAGATAAAACAATTAAGACAACTGAGCAGAGGGAGCAAGGCCCCTCCCCAATTGCCAACTAGGGGAGAGGTGCCTCGTTAAGAGCTCCTCTGCTCAGTCAAATCAAACGAGGCCAATCAAGACCATTAAGGCCTGTGACTTTGGGGTGGGTGTAGCCCTTAAAGGGACCCCGTGATGGCGACCCCATCCACGCCGGTGGCAGGGCCAGCAAGAACATATGCGCAGGTGGCAACCGCTTCCACGGCACCTCCTGCGCCACCTGCTGCCCTGCCACCCTTTCGACTTATTACTAAAAAACACGGGGTCAAGAGCTACACTCACCCCACAATGACCATCGAGGAGTGCGTGCGGGCGATGGCTGGGGTAGTCGGCCCCTCGGCCATTGTCGCAGCCTCCAAGATGTCTGGGAAGGCCGTGTTCTTTCTGGGGTCGGAGCGGGCGGTGTCCCTGGCCCTCGAAAAGGGGCTCACGGTGGGCGGGACGTTCCTGCCGGTGGACCCTCTCGAGGCCACCGCGCAAAGGGTCATCATATCGAACGTCCTGCCCTTTGTTCCCGCTGAGCTCCTCCTCCCTCACCTACACCAACTGGGGGAGGGAAGGTCGGGGATCAACCCCATACCGCTCGGCCTCAGGGAGAACAGCCTGCGCCACGTGTTCTCCTTCCGCCGCCAGCTCTTTGTCCGGCTGGCGCGGGAGGAGACGACGGAGGGTTATTTTAATGTGGTGCACGAGGGGACTGCCTACCGCGTCTTCTGGACATCGGACGGCGTGCGGTGCCAGGCCTGCAGGGAGGTGGGGCATGTTCGTAAGAACTGCCCCGCCTCCAAGGCCGCCAAACCACTCAAGGCGGCCAAGGCTGGCGCCGCCGCCACCCCTCCCCCTAGATGCGTCCGCGTGCCGGGAGCCGTAGGTGCGCGAGCAACGCCGGGGGCCGATGCTTTCACGGCCTCTGGCGGGGGGGAGGGATTGCGGCCGACCGGAAAGAAGGCGCGGAAGAAGGCAAAACATCCAGAGGCGGATCCCCTCAGTGCGCCAGAAAATATGACCACCGCGCTCAGCCCAACCCTGTCACCGGCGAGCGCGGGGTGCCCTGAGCCCGTGCCTGAGCCCTTGAACAACACCACAGAGGGGCCCGGGCGCGGGCAAGAAAAGGAAAAGGGGGGGGGCGGAGCGGGAGGCCTCGGCAGACATGGAGGTCTCCCTGCCTTCGCGCACCCCCAGGAACAAAAAGAGGCACTGCCCCAATGAGGCGGAGGGGGAACAACATCCCTCCGCGGAGGAGGCGGTGCCCGCCGCGTGTCCCGCGTCCCCCACCAGCGCCCCCAAGCTGCGCCGTAGACGGGAGGAGTCTGTCCCCGGGGAGGGTGAGACAGTCGAGGCTGCCCAGCCGCTGCCTCCTGGGGAGGGCGTGGAAGATCTGCCTGTCGTGGGGGGCGTGGGGCCGGCGGAAGAATGCGTAGCCGCCGGGCCGGGCGTCCCGGGGACTGAGGCGGGCGGGGCCGAAAAGGCCGAACCTGAGCCCGCCCAGCCAATACCCAACTTCCCCCGGGATTTGCTCGACTCGGCAGAAACTGAAAATTTTAACATACATCCACACGCTGGGCCGAGGGGTGGCGGCGGGGAGGGGGAAGAACAACAACCCTCGCCCCCTACTTTGGAGCTGAGGGACTTGGTGGACCTGGAGAATTTTCTAAACCAGGTCTCTCCGTGTTCCCCGGCTCCTGGGGCGGAGGAGGAACCCCTTCCGCTGTCGCTTCCCGACCCAGCACCAATTTTAAAAGAGCCCAGTGGGGACTCCTCTGCCGACGATCCTGGGGGTGGGATCGGGGCAGAGCCAGGGCCAGATGGAGCGGCCGGGCCGTTTGCCGTACCTCGTGCGGTCGACGGGCTGGCTGCTAGCGGCGACCTCCCGGAGGGGGACGGGGACTCGGTGGAGGACACGGGTGAAGATCTCGAGTCCATCGCCAGTGAGGCGGTGGATCTGCTCGCTGCCGCCACTGAGACCCTCCTCATTCCCGCAGAGGAACTCCGGGACATTTTGGTCCAGTGCCGGGGTCGCCGCGACCAAGCCCGTCTGGCCCTGGAAAGATGGTCCGAGCCGGGGCTGCTCGTCGCGTCCGTCCGCGCCGCCGCTAAAACCATGGCCGCGGGCGGGCCCTTATCAAAGGCTCAAGGCCTTGAGCTGCGCCGGCTCAAAAAGTCCCTCGCTGGGCTGCTGAAGGAGTGGAGGTCAACAAAAGACTCCGCTCCCTCCCCCACAATAGGTTAAGGTAGAGGTTGCACTATGCTTTTGCCATGAAGATAACCATAGCCAGCCTCAACATCAACGGCGGCAGAGGGGCACGCCGTAGCTTTGACAATTTTTCGCTCCTGCGGGAAGGGAAATATGCGGTGTGCTTCCTGCAAGAAACCCACACCGTTCGGGGAGACGAAGCCACGTGGCTCCTGGAATGGCAAGGAGAGGTCCGCATGAGCCACCTCACCGCCATTTCTGGTGGGGTGGCCATCCTGCTGGGCCCACATTTTCAGCCGGAGATCTTGGGGGTCGAGGAGCCCGGGCCAGGCCGCTTGCTGCACGTAACGGTTCGCCTGGGGGACGTGCCTCTCCATCTCGTGAACGTGTACGCCCCTCAGCCCGGCCCGCAGCAAACGCGCTTCTTTGAAGAGGTGTCCGCTCTTCTTGGCTCCGTCGACGTCGGCGACTGCATTGTCCTCGGGGGGGATTTTAACTGCACCCTCGAGGCGAGGGACCGCTCCGGTGCCCTGCAGTGCATTACGGCGATGGAGAAGTTGAGGGACCTGGTCGGGTCCTTCGACTTGGTGGACGTCTGGCGAAATCTCCACCCCGACTCCAGCGCCTTTACTTGGGTGACGCCTGGAGTAGGATGGTCCAGAGTCGACCGCCTTTACGTGTCTCAGGTGTACGTTTCCTGTGTCCCGGCGGCCTCCATGCGGCCGGTGCCGTGTTCGGACCACCACCTGGTGTGGGCGGAGCTCGCTTCGCTCCGCGCGAGGACGGGGTCCGCGTACTGGCACTTTAACAACCAGCTGCTGGAGGACGTGCGGTTCCAGGACTCGTTCCGTCGATTCTGGTCTGACTGGAGAAGGAAGCAGGGGGGCTTCCCCTCCTTGAGGCTATGGTGGGACGTGGGCAAGGCTCACGTCCGCGTCTTCTGTCAAGAGTACGCGAGGGGGTCGACCAAGAGGCGGGCGGCCAGGGTCGGGCGCCTAGAAAAAGAGGTGCTCGACCTGGAATCCCGTCTCGGTCAAGTCGTCCAGGACCCGGCCCTGCGGACGGTGTACGAAGCGAAGAAGGCCGCGCTGAAGGACCTGCAGCTCGTCGGGTCCCGAGGCGCGTTCGTGAGGTCGCGGATCCGGTTCCTGCGGGATCTGGACCGCGGCTCCCCCTTCTTCTACTCGCTGGAAAAAAGGCAGAGTGTCCGTAAGCAGCTCTTGACGCTGCTGGCCGACAACGGCTCTCTCGTCTCGGATCCGGAGGGCGTCAACAACAGGGCCCGTGAATATTACGGGGCTCTGTTCTCTCCGGATCCGTCCAGCGAGGAAGCGCGTAGAGTTTTGTGGGAGGACCTGCCGAAGGTCAGCCCGGAGGGCGCCGAAAATCTGGAAGCTCCGCTAAGCCTGGCAGAGCTGACCGGTGCCCTCGACCGGCTCTCGAGGGGAAAATCCCCGGGGCTGGACGGGCTGACCGTGGAGTTCCACAGGGCGTTCTGGGACGTCCTGGGGGGCGACTACGCGTGGGTCCTGGGGGAAAGTCTGGCGACCGGGGAGATGCCCCTCTCTTGGCGCAGGGCAGTCATCGTCCTGCTGCCTAAGAAGGGCGATCTCCGCCTCCTTAAGAACTGGCGCCCGGTCTCCCTCCTCAGCACGGACTACAAAATTTTCGCCAGGGCGATGTCTGCTCGCCTTGGTGCCGTGCTGGACCACATGATCCACCCCGACCAGTCCTACACGGTCCCGGGCCGGACAATCCACGATAACATCCATCTGGTCCGGGACCTCATCCATTGTTCCCAGGAGGCTGGTCTGTCGGTCGCCTTCCTATCCCTCGACCAAGAGAAGGCGTTCGACAGGGTGGATCACGACTATCTGCTCGGAACTCTGCGCGCTTTCGGGTTCGGGACGCATTTCGTCGCCCGGATCTGACTTTTGTACGCCGCCGCGGAGTGTCTGATTAAGGTTAACGGGTCCTTGACGGCGCCCCTTCGCTTTAGGAGAGGGGTGCGCCAGGGATGCCCCATGTCCGGCCAGTTATACGCCGTTTGCGTGGAGCCTTTCCTGCGCCTCTTGCGGACGAGGTTGACGGGACTGGCTCTGCAAGGGCCGGGCGTGGAGGTCGTCCTCTCGGCTTATGCCGATGACGTGCTCCTCGCGGTAGAGGATCCCGCTGACCTGCGGAGGATGCGTGAGTGCCAGGAGATTTACTCGGCCGCGTCCTCCGCCAGGATCAACTGGGAGAAATGTTCCGGACTCCTGGTGGGTCAGTGGCGGGTGGACTCCCTGCCGGAGGAGCTCAGGCCTTTTGCCTGGAGCACGACCCATCTCCTCTATCTGGGAGTCTACCTTAGCCCCGACGAGGGAGCCTGGCCGGCGAACTGGCAGGAGCTGGAGGCCAAGGTCGCCGCTCGCCTAGGGCGCTGGACAGGACTGCTCCGAGTGCTGTCCTACAGGGGTCGAGCGCTAGTCATAAACCAGCTGGTGGCCGCAATGTTGTGGTACCGGCTGGTCACTTTGACACCTCCCCCTGTGTTTGTCGCCAAAATACAGAAGAAGCTGGTGGACTTCTTCTGGAACAACAGGAAGCACTGGGTCTCTGCCGCAGTCTTGAGTCTCCCGCTTGAGGAGGGCGGTCAGTCGTTGGTGTGCGTCAGCGCCCAGCTCGCGACTTTCCGTCTTCAGACCCTGCAGAGATACCTTTACGTCGAGCCCCCTCCTAGGTGGTGCGCTCTGTCGAGGTATTTCTTCCGCCAGCAGCGCGACCTCAATTACGACACGCAGCTCCTGTTTGTGAACTTGGGGGGTGCCAGGACCGCCCTCCGGGAGCTGCCTGTCTTTTACAAGGAACTCATCAGGGTCTGGAACAAAGTCTTCACCAAGCGCAGCTCTCCGCCGGCTGGAGTGGCGGCCGTCCTGCAGGAGCCGCTGCTCGGGAATCCGTACCTCCACGACCGAGGTTTTATGTGGCGGTCGGAAGAGAGGGCTGTGGCTGGTGAGGTGACCAGGGTCAGGGACCTGCTCGATGGCGGAGGAGCGGGCTGGATGGCGCCAGACACGCTGGCGCGGTGCCTAAATTCTGCCAACGTCCGCCACGCGGCCGATGCCATCGAGTCGCTAAAAACAGCTCTGGGCCCTGACTCCGTTAGGTGCATCGAGGAGGCTCAAGCACGTGGGAAGATCCCGTCCGAACTGACCCCCGTCCGGACGGAATTCCTCATCGGCGCCAAAACCCGGAACCTCCCTCGGGGGCCGACGCCTCACAACTTGAGCCGCCTCGGGGAAATCCCCTCCGTGCCTTTCAGTTCCGCGCGGAGGGGTTTCCTGTACGGGCTGCTCCTGCACACTCTCAACTTTGCCATCCTCGCCGGCCGTCCGGACACGCCATGGCGTACCATCTTGCCGTCCGGAGGAGGCGGGGGTCCCCGATGGAGGGCACTCTACGCAGGGGTCCTCCCACTATTCATCGGGGACTTGGCCTGGAGGGTGGTGCACGGAGCAGTGCCGTGCAACAAATTTTTAAGCCGGTTCACGGACTCCCAGGCCGCCTGCAATTTCTGCGGTCTGGAAGAGTCGTGTTCCATGTTTTTATGGAATGCACGAGGTTGCAGCCCCTGTTTTATTATTTGAAGATGCTGCTTCTGAAATTCTGGCTGCACTTCAGTCCCACTCTCCTGATCTTTGGGCACCCTGTGCGGAGGGGAGCGGATAGGTCCGAAGGCCTCCCCCTCCCTCCCTCTCTCTCCCCTCCCTCCCTCTCTCTCCCCCCCTCCCTCCCTCTCTCTCCCCACCCTCCCTCCTCTCTCTCTCCCCCCTCCCTCTCTCTCCTCCCCCCTCCCCTCTCTCTCCCCCTCCCTCTCTCTCCCCCCTCCCTCTCTCTCCCCCTCCCCCTCTCCCCCCCCTCCTCCCTCTCCCCCCCCTCTCTCTCCCCCCCTCCCTCTCTCTCCCCTCCCCCTCTCCTCCCCGCCTCCCTCTCTCTCCCCCCTCTCTCTCTCCCCCACCCTCTCCTCCCCCCCTCCCTCTCTCTCCCCCCTTCCTCTCTCTCCCCCCCTCCCTCTCTCTCCCCCACTCTCTCTCTCTCCCCCCCCTCCCTCCCTCTCTCCCCCCACCCTCCCTCCTCTCCCCCCCCCTCTCTCTCCCCCCCCTCCTCTCTCTCCCCCCTCTCCCTCCCTCCTCTCCCTCTCTCTCCCCCCTCTCCCTCCCCCCCCCTCTCCCTCCCTCTCTCTGTCTCCCCCCCTCCCTCTCTCTCCCCCCCTCCCTCTCTCTCTCTCTCCCCCCCTCCCTCTCGATCTCCCCCCCTCCCTCTCTCTCTCCCCCCCTCCCTCTCTCTCTCCCCCCTCCCTCTCTCTCTCCCCCGCCTCTCCCCTCCTCCCTCTCTCTCTCCCCCCCCTCCCTCTCTCTCTCCGCCCCCTCCCTCTCTCTCTCTCCCCCCCCTCCCTCCCTCTCTCCCCACCCTCCCTCCCTCTCCCCCCCTCCCTCTCTCTCCCCCCTCTCCCTCCCTCTCTCTCCCTCTCTCACCCCCCTCTCCCTCCCCCCCCTCTACCTCCTCTCTCTGTCTCCCCCCTCCCCTCTCTCTCTCCCCCCCTCCCTCTCTCTCTCTCTCTCCCCCCTCCCTCTCGATCTCCCCCCTCCCCTCTCTCTCCCCCCCCTCCCTCTCTCTCTCCCCCCCTCCCTCTCTCTCTCCCCGCCTCCCCCCCCCTCCCTCTCCTCTCCGCCCCCTCCCTCTCTCTCTCTCCCCCCCCTCTCTCCCCCCCACCCTCCCTCTCTCTCCCCCCCTCCCTCCTCCCTCTCTCCCCGCCCTCTCCCTCCCTCTCTCCCCCCCTCTCCCTCCCCCCCTCCCTCCCTCCCTCTCTCCCCCCTCTCCTCCCTCTCTCCCCCCCTCTCCCCTCCCCCTCCTCCCTCTCCCTCCCCCCCTCTCTCTCTCCCCCCCTCTCTCTCTCTCTCTCTCCCCCTCCCTCTCTCTCTCCCCCCTCCCTCTCTATCTCCCCCACTCCCATTCTCTCTCCCCCCTCCTCTCTCTCTCTCCCCCCTCCCTCTCTCTCTCCCCCCCTCCCTCCCTCCCTCTCCCCCCCTCCCTCCCTCTCTCCCCCCTCCCTCCCTCTCTCTCCCCATCCCTCCCTCTCTTCTCTCCCCCCCCTCCCTTCCTCCCCCCCTCCCTCCCTCTCTCTCCCCCCCTCCCTCTCTCTCTCTCCCCCCTCCTCCCTCTCCCACCGCCCCCTCTCCTCCCCTTCCCTCCCTCTCTCTCTCCCCCCTCCCTCCCTCTCTCTCTCCCGCTCTCTCCCTTCCCTCCCTCTCTCCCCCCTCCCTCCCTCT